>NC_141027.1:37085000-37195000 GCF_052040795.2 Danio rerio
GACAGGTTTTAATTGAGAATAATATAACGCTCTATCCCTCAAATTCATCAAAGCCACACGCTAATTGCTCATCAGACTAATGTTGCCACAGACCGTGTTTTATTTCCTGTACATTTTTGAACCAAGAAAGTTTCTTTGCTCTAATTGATGTTAGATAATTGCAGTGACATTTCGGAGTAAGGTGGCATGCGCTTTTTTTGAAACACTGTTTAACAGAAATTAGGAGATAAGTAGATTACTAATTAAGTAATTAGCAGTGGTGTGATAATGACTCCTCGCGTGTCAGTAGGTGAACTCAAGCTCAAGAAATAGGCAATGACTTACTGATGTTTGTCAACAAAAAAATGATCTCTATCCAAAAATATCTTTATGCATGTACAGTTTTTCTCAGTCACTTTGGTGCATTTCTCACAACACTATTTACATTTGCACAACAGTTAATGCATTTCTCAGAACAATTAGTACAGACTGCAAAAGCTAAACTGCAAAAGTGCGTCACTTGCTCAGAATGGATAGCTTATTCCTCAAACGCAAGTATTCATGTCAATGAAAGTGTCTATGTCATCAAGATGAAAGGTCCTGACACCATTGTTTATGAACAAGGTGTGTTTTCAATATGACAGTTTACTCTGTTTTTTCCAATGCAAAAAAGTCAGATTTTGGTGACACACACTTTCTGAAAATGCTCAAGACACCACTGTATACTATTTGCACAGCCATTTGAAAACTACAGTAAAGTTGGACATAATTGCATTTAGTAAGGTATCTAAGTACAAGACGCTGAATATGTATGTTTCACACTTTTACTGCATTTGCGTTTTGCAATTCTAATTAGTTTGAAAGCAATTGATGCATGTCTTAAGGCATTTTCAATTTGTTGGAAGGAATGTGAAACTGCTACTATGATGTGCACAAATTACTAATTGTTTTGAGAAATGCATCAACTGTTGTGCAAATATAAATAGTGTGAGAAATGCAGCAAAGTGACTGAGAAGAACTGTTTAAAAATTAAAAAAAAAGCTAAATACTTTGTCTCAGCTAATGCAGCCACACTTTCAGAAAAAAAACTAATGAGAGTGCTCCATGTATTTTTACATATGATATTTGTGTCTTATCCAATGCAGTGATTATTACTCTGTCAGTTTTAAGAGTGAACCCCACGTTTATGTGAAAAATCTCAAAATACTTGCAAAGATGCCATTTTCTTTTAACAGCAAGAAAAACTATAAAAATGTTTGAATGGATAGATTCTGAAACTGTTCCCTTTAGTACCATTAAAGGCTGTCACTGAGTTCATTGCAATTTCTGTTCCAATCAATGTTGCTCACTACACTGCACAACAAATCTCTTACTGAACAAAACCTTTAACACTCTCTCTCTCTGTGTGTGCTTTGCTCATCTCTGCTAAACAGTAAGAGAGACTGTAAACTGTAAGAGAACAAACACAAAAGTGCAATATTTTTTTTTAATATCATTAGTACACTCAAATAATTTTTTGTTGCTTGTTTGATCTACTTATTTGTAATAAGCTGAAACACAATTCTTGAGTTTTTTTTGGGGGGACAACTTAATTATTGCACACTGTTCAAAAGTTCTCCCCTTTTGTTATGTTCGGGATGAAAGCATCCACTGAATTAAGCTGCTGTAAAAATGC
This sequence comes from Danio rerio, assembly GCF_052040795.2. Lineage (NCBI taxonomy): Eukaryota > Metazoa > Chordata > Actinopteri > Cypriniformes > Danionidae > Danio > Danio rerio. Next base: position 37,086,655 of record NC_141027.1, read on the forward strand.
ATCGGATAATTGTTTTTATTATTATAATATTTTTTTGCATAAATCTGTTTATTAACCTTAGTCCTGATCAAAACTATAGAAGTTAGCAGGGTTTTAACTCTTTAATTTCCAACTTCACAAATGATGTCACTTATTTGGTAAAAACACACACAAAATGGCGTAATTTATAATATAAAAAGTAATTGTTGACTGTATTTTTTAACCTTTTATCACAGTCGTGTACATGTGAATGATTATTAACAACATTGGCTTTGATGCAGTGTTAGATTTTCATTTTGTTCTCTCTAATTTATTGACGGTGGCTGTTTTAGTTCAATTGACATTTTAATGCTGCCAACTGATGATCAACAATAAAAATTACTCTTTTTGCCTCTTTACAACAGGGAAAACCAACAACATTTGAAAATCCATTATTACATGGTGTTTTGTAATAAAAAAAATGTGGTTAATTGAAGTTAATGTGGCAAAAAAGGCCACCAACAGTAGAGGTAAAAGTTAGGATAAAAAGTTTTTAAAGTAATTAAAATGAATCAAAAACCACCCATCAAAGACAATGTTGTTACACATGTCTATGACTTTAATAAAAGGTAAAAAAGAAAATCCAGTCCACAATTACTTTTTATATTAAAAATACATCATTCTACGTGTGTTTTTTTATCAAATCAGTGACATCATTTATGCATTTGACCATTGAAGAGTTAAAATACTGTAATTCTTTAAGCAATTTAGTAGTTTTGATCAGGACTGAAAAAAAATTATCTGATGCATTTTTACAGCAGTTTAATTTAGTAAATGTTTTCATCCCTAACATAACAAAAGGATAATGAATTTGCCTAGAGTGTACTGTTGAGTTTTTAAAAAAATTCAAACCACTTTCTCAAAATATGTGCAAAAATCATTCTCCTAGCTGAAACACAGAAATATGTATGGATAAATTAAGACTCAAAATCACCCCAGAGTGGATGAAAACATCCCCAACAGTATAAGGGGTAGTTATTATATGTTCAATCCACTTCAATGTGTACAAACAATTGGGTTAACTTAATGAAGGGATTGTATGAAACCTTGCATTCTGCACACAGCTTTTTCTTTATTGGCTTAAATCCTATTCCTTTAGGCTTATGGTTAGGGTTAGGCAACATTCTTCTGAAATCTTCCTTTTGTGTTTAACAGAAGAAAGACCTTAAATAGGTTTAGCACAAGTGGAGTAAGGGTAAATTATGACACAAATTCCATGTTTGGGGTGAACGATCCCTCTAAAAAATGTAAGGTTATGATTGTAAATATTTAGCAATTTAACCACTCCTAAAACAATTATGAAAATAAATTTGTTAACTCTAATATGTATTCTGTACAAGTTTTATTCTAGATTCACACACACAAAAAAATATGTTATGTAAAAGTTAACCATGTTTTTGTATAAATGTTTATTATTGTACTATATTGTAGTTTTACTGTTATGCTGCATTCACACCAGATGCAAGTGAAGCGTCAAGCTCAGGTGATTTACATGTTAAGTCAATGCAAAGACACTAATACACAGCAAATTCATCAGAGTTAAATTCTCGGTGTTGAAGCATTTGAGAGTAAAGTGTTGACGTTAAAGAGTTAGATTTTGATAAATGAATATAATAAGAGTTAGAATTGATTTTATTCAGTGCGAAATCAAGGAGTTATCTTTTCTACACTTGGTGGTGTTATTTCCAACATCCGGGAATTCATGCAGCCCCCGTCACTGAAGAATTTTCCAGACGCCATTTTCCATCTGAGGTTTAGAACAGCAACTGGTGAGTCAAACTACCTAAATGTTGGTATTTTACTGACTTTCTTTAAGGAAATACAGTTGTAAACATGTTGTTAAGTTAATAACTTTAGAATGGAGTGACAATTTTAAACTTCTTGCGGTTCATTCATGGTCGTTTGTGTATCTAGTTTAACTGCATTACTATTGACTTCTTTTCAAGAATGTTTTTATATATGCTCACGCATAAGTTACATAGTGCATAAAAACATCAAATGTACATGTTCAACACATTTCTGTCACGCTTAATGCCATTTTGTGCGTTGTTACCCATTTGTAAAATAAAATCGACACTTCTCCTTTAATTCCAAGCAAACTAGCGAGGGAATCCCTGGAGCCGCCTAACGTTAGCCTACTCTGCCCGGATGCTAACGGCAACACAGGACGGTTTCCATAAGCTCTGGAGAGTTTCTAAAACATATCTGGTGAGTAAATGAACATATGCTTACTTGTAAAAGGCTTCCTGACTGAAACAAATGATTGTTTGTTATTCGTGTACTTTAATTTGGTTATTTTAAACACCGCGGCCCTTTTAAACTGGTTCATTCATGGCCGTCCATATACCGTTAGTCCATAACTTAGACTCGTGTGATAACGTACGCTTGAATTATATTAAGTGTTGACAACCATTAAAGTCGGAATGTTAACATTAATGTCTTTAAATGACCGCGTTTGCACTTTCTCAGTCATTTAAAGTTACAGAAGTCTCCCGGAAGTTGCGGGACTAACGTTAACGTTATCCCGCAAATGCACAGAGACTCCCAGATGCCCAAGTAGATGCCCGCAAATGAATGATAATCTCCCGGAAATCGCGCGTCTCCCGCCCGGTCATTAAACACTTTGCACACCCCTCTCCACCGCATCCCTCCCAGCTCTTCAGGTACGTCGCGCGCAAGTCACCCCCACCGCTCTTCAGGTACGTCGCGCGCAACTCATCCCATTGCTCTTCAGGTACTTATCTCTCCCGCTACCTCCCGCAAATCAACTCTGTATCCCCCGAAAATGACTTTTCCCAACTCGGGATGTCTGACGTTAGTAAGTTAGGCTATTTCTGTTGTCAGGAACATCTTAGTCAAGCTTTTTCTCCAGCATGATATTGTGCTTAAAACTATAGGCTAAACTTAGCATGTACTGTACACAATATTACCGTTTTATTAGTGCGTTGTAAAAAGCCACCTGTCTGTAAAATTAATCAACTGATTCATATTTGAGCAGCCTAATGATGATACAGGTTTGATTTGTAGATTTATTATCAATAATCAACATCTGAATCAAAAGATATCTGAAAAAGTGTGAGGCATACTTTGTGATGTTCATCTCTCTTTTTTTTATCTGAAGGTTATGCATATGTGTTAGATACTAATGTGTTGTTGTTTTTTAACAGCCACAGTTCTCTGTACAATAACACAAGACCCTGTGATGGTGGCTGATTAGAGACGGATGGTGTATTTCCAGAGTTGGTGAAATGACCAAGCACACCTTCTTGGTCATATGTGGTGATAATAATGAAGGTATGTTTGATAAAGTTCTGTATTTGTTTAACAATAAGCTGAGAGGGTATTAGAGCATTAGAGAAAAACAAATGACATGAAGGTGATAAGTTTTGTATTGTGGGTGAACTGTTACTTAAATAATGTTTTGCTCTTTGCTTTGCACTTTTTCTCTTCTGCTTATCCTAATATTTTAGATTATATTTGGACCTGAAACATCTGCTAGACCCCAGGAAAGGTGGCGTCAATACTGGACCTGAAAGGGCCTAACAAGTTGAATCTGGTAAAGAAACACGCACACACACACACACACACACACACACACACACACACACACACACACACACACACGCTTACAGAAAACTGTAAGTTTATAAATATTTTTTACACTGTGGCCAATATTTTGGGGACGTCAGCATCACTAAATGATATAAAAGATTTTAAGCTCTTCTAAATTTTGCTCCAAGTGTTGTGTTAAATTCAGGATTCTGGACAGACAGCTGCCTGTTTTTCCAGTTCTAGTCATAGTGGTTAACCTAATTGTTTTTGGAGATCCAACAGTGATGTGTGTGTTTTTTCTACTTTTCCATATCCTGTCACCTCAACCAGCTGGGAGAGTCAAGTTGTGGATCATCATGAAGATTTTCAAAAGGTGAGTTTAGATTTCTTGAATGTTTTATTTAATTTAAATGTTCTTTTAAATATATCATAGAATTTGATTGCAATTTGTTTTCAAACATTTTTCTTAGTCATGCTGGAGTCTTGAAGAGTTCTTAGATGAGAATCACCCTACAGTATATCCGTGCATCAGGAACCACCAGACGAGCGATCAGCAGCTACTACTGTACATCGTCATGGATAAAAAGGTCATCCTGTGGCTGGGAAGCACATCTTTCACAGGACATGCTTGATGAGATTTCCTAGCTCCAGTTTGTTTTCACACAAGTTTACAGCATTTATACCTTCATTTAAACTGCTGTGTTTGATATGGAGGACCAAGGAAACACCAGAAGTGAAAGATTTGCACGCCAAGTTGTTTAAAATGTAATTTCAGAAGAAAACTATGAGTTCAGAAGAAAACTATGAGGGACGATATATTGAACTTTCAAATTGCTCTGATGAAACATCAAGTTTGGACATCATATTTTGTTGATACTGTCTGTACTAATAAAACATTTAAAGCATATTTGACATTGTTGCATTTTAAAAATTGAATGAATTGTTGAAGTTGTGAATGTTTTCAAATAAAATGTTTTTTATTTTGTAATTTACAGTCTATTTGACCTTTTTACCATATTTACACTCAAGAGAGTTGAATAAAATAACAATATATTACACCAGGTGGTGTTAAATATAGTTACATTTTTAACTCTGCCCTGAGTTAAAATTAACCCTTACTTCAGTGTCAATGTGCCAACCCTTTTGAAAGTGTTGATTTAAGTCTGTTTTGAGTGGACCCCATGAGACACTTTCAAAGTGTTGAAATTAACACCCATAGAGTTGTTTTGGGTCCCCATATTTTGCTGTGTAGACATCCTGTGGCGTGCTTTATGCAAATGACGTGATTTGCGTGAATAAAGTGGTGCGAGTTGAGTGTTTTTCGCGTTTGATTTGATAAACTCACAGAGCTAGGTGCACCTCTGAAAGGATCTAGTGCACTCAGACACGGCGCCAAACGAATCTGTGCTGTTTTTCAGCCTTCCTAAAGCACATAGCACTCAGCTGTTCTCTCAATAAAATCCATGTTAGCCATTTAGCAGCGAAGCTAGAGTAACTGGACAGACAGAAGCCCTGATCATGACATGAATCCACATATTGTGAAGTGCATTTGACATGCGAATGAAACCAGTTAACCAAAAATGGTCAAATGCATGAATAACAAGATTTATTTGTGTGTGCCATGTCTGGTGTGATTAGTTTTTCACATTGTAATACCACCTGGCAATTTTGTGAAAAGATATGTGATAGATGTCCAAACAGACGTCTTGGCTGTATAAATTCAGACTGTCAGTTAAATCTAATAAACATCTAACAATAGTCCCAAAATAGACTATTCACCATCACATGTGAAGTCTGTCTAATCAGTCTTTATTTGATTGTATTTAACGACTAGTCTATTTTAGGACTGTTGTTAGATGTCTGTTAGATTTTCACCATGAGCCGAAACCTTGTATTAGCCAAGACATCTATGTTTAGATGTCTATTGTAGACTCCTTTTTAATAGTAAGTAATTCCTCAGTCCACACAAAGTCTCTCTAATGAATCACAATCATATCCCGGCACAGATTACAACATTACAGCAAATGATTGCCTCCATTTTAACAGTGCAAATACAACAATACAACTGTAATGACATAGAAAGAGGATGAGAGAAAAAGACAGATTAGGAAAGCGAGGTAGTGAGAAAAAGAAAGCACTTTTATCTTTTATCTCTCTCATCATTACTGAATGCTGTAATAGAGGCGATGCCCCCTGAGGCTTCTATGTAAAATGCAAAGGCAGCATATCCACACTGCATACTGCAGTATCAGCCGTGGTGTGGGGAGGGGGAGAGGCTTGCTGGAGAATCAAATCTCGTGAAAACATCATTTGTAAAGGGCAGAGTAAATTTATCCTCCTCTGATCCAATGTAGTCTCATGTTGTTATTATAACAGCCTATTAAAATTCAGATACATCAGCTTAGAAATACAAACTCTCCAAATATCAGCTCCACCCGAGCACATCAAGGATCTCAGTGACATATGAGGTGCATAATTTAGCATTCAGTTACCTTTGTAGATTTGTGCTCAATTCTGTGGTGTGCCCTCATAAAATAAACAGTTTAAATATTAAAGCCCCTGCCTTTGGTTATATGAAACAGCGATATGATTTATTTATATTGATAGGGAGATAGTAAAGGCATTGTAAATGTTCTGCAGATTTATTTTCTTTCTTTATTATTATATTTAGATAGAGTTTGCTTGTTTGAACATGAAGGTATGCATGTATTTTAAGATTACACCGATGACTAATGACTTCACTAATGATAGCAAATGCATGTAACATGGTCTTGTGTTTGGCGTGTCCTGTTGTGTCTTATTTTGTAGTCTTGTAATCCTGTTTCCTGCCTTGTTTCCCACCATGTGCTCTTGTGTGTTCTCATTGCTTTAAGTCATGTGTTTTGTTCCTTATTGGTGGTCTTAATCATGTGTCTAGTTCCCATTTGTTGTTTTATATCATGTTATCCCCAGTATTTGGTATATATAGCCACTGCGTTTCCTGTGTTCCCTTTCTAGCTTAGTACTGTGATGGTGGCTGAACAAACTCAGGCTTAGTTATGAGTTGACAAATTCAAACTAGTGCAATCAGGCTTTGCTGTACCATGATGCTGATTATCAACTTTTTCTGTTAACGCAAACTTTGAGCTATGTTTATAAGCTAATGGACATAAAGGCAGGACATCAGTAGCAAACAGTCAATCACAGGCCTTAAAACATCAAGATACTGCAATTGAAATATTGCGAGAGAGTCTAATAGTATCTGGATGCAGACTTGCATATGCAAGCCGACATGTAATGTCAGACACAATGCACTCAGTGAAGCTAGTGACGTCACAGTGAGGGGTAAGGTTAGGGATGAGGTAATTGCACACAGCTAAGCTTGCAACGGCACCCGGTCTGCATCCAGACCCCTTTTAGAGAGTGAGCGCAATTCACTGGCAAAAATAAGGGGTTTAAAAATATGATGAATTTATAAACATTTACAGCAAGATGAAAAGGGCAGTACATGAATGAGGATAACTAAAAGAAAACAGCTTGCTTTGATAGTGTAGATGGAGGAGATTTAAAGTTTATGTAGTGTACAGAGACTCAGAAATCTAAACTCATACTGTATGTAATATTTTTAGCAAGTATATATATATATATATATATATATATATATATATATATATATATATATATATATATATATATATATATATATATATAATTTATTGATTGCTCATGTCTAATGGATTACAGGTATAGTAATTGTAAGTACTCAATTATTTTGTCTTTAATTTAGTGTATAAATACTGAGCTTTAATTTGGCGCAAGATAAATGGGAGGAGTGACTATTGCATCAGAGATGTGTCTTTGTTCATAGTTGAGTGGTTGAATCTCGGCTTGTGATTTTTAAACTGGAACATAACCTGGCCCGGAGCAGGTTAGCCTTGTAGCCTAAGATATTATGGCAACATAGAGCGATTAAACACAGAATTGGTGCAAACTAAGCTGAAATGTAACTTTTGGGTTCGTAAACTTGCCTTCAGTGGATTCATCCAATACAATTTCTGAAGTTTTTGAACATTTGTAAATACAATGTAAATGTTCTGTAGATTTGTCAAATCTGGAAGTATTCATTCATTCATTCATTCATTTTCCACAGCAGATTGAACCGCCAACTATTCTGGCATATGTTTCATGTAGCAGATGCCCTTCCAGCCGCAACCCAGTACTGGGAAACACTCACACACTCTCTCATTCACAAACACACTCATAGTTTATGGCTATTTTAGTACATCCATTTCACTTATACTGCATGTTTTTGGACTGTGGGGTAAACTGGAGCACCCAGAGGAAACCCACGCGAACACTGGGAGAACATGCAAACAAAATGCCAACTGGCCCAAGCAGTAACTTTAACCAGTGACCTTCTTGCTGTGAGGTCACAATGCTACCCACTGAGCCACCGTGCTGTCTTTTGGAAGTATTTTATTTGTCCAAATATGTACAATCGCATGTATGTTGGCATATTAGCATTAATAACTACACTAATAATAGAAAATATATAAGACTCACGGTTATACTGTGTCATGACTATTAGCTGGAGCACACATCAGACTCACTAGATGGCACTTCAGCTATATGTACACTTCACCAGCCATTCACCCGGACAACACATCCCATCATGGATTGTGCTAATCAACCGCTTACAGCTGATATCAATCTAGACACTGGCACACATGCACAGCTGCAGATCATTGACTCTGATTACACACACATTATAAAGCAAACACTCACCATTGCTCAGTCTTGTATCACTGTTATAAATGTGTTATTCTGCAGTCCCTGTCTCTGTCTGTTTCTTAATACGCGTTCTTAGGTAATCTTGCTTCCTTGTGATCTCATGTAACTAGTGGTGGGAAAAGTGAGGCTTCATGAAACACTGAAACAATCAAAACAATTGTGTCGAAGCTTTGAAACGTTTCGAAACTTGTCTCTACAGTGACACCTAGTGGTCATTTTTCTATGTATTGCTCTAGAACAGCTTTAGCAAAATTGAGATATTAAACCCCACATTGACTTGAGGTTTTAAGTAATTTAGTGAAGCAGTGAGAGTTCCTGACTAGCATGCAGAGATAATGGGTTTGAATCCAGGGTGATGCAGCTACAGTAGATGATATTTTTAAATGCTCTGTTCTTGTAACGTGTTATGTTTTAGCATTGTTCTGACAAAAACTTTGTGCGTAAATATATCTTGTTTTGGTCATAAAAGTTCAGTTACAGTACATCAAGTCATAATTTTAGAGTATTTGTACAAGTTGGGATTCGAACCCGGGCCATTTGCAGTACTACATAGTCCACAAGGCTACATGAGACTATGTTTTTTTCTGACTCTTTCTGAGATTCGCCAGGTCTCGAAACACTTCTGAAGTGACCGATGCTTTGAATCGATTTAGTCACGTGACGTGGGGCCTCATGTACAAAGGCTTGCATTGAATTAATACTAAAACATTGCATACGGACAAAGCTGTAAATATGCGTATGCAGTAAAAAAAATCAGATGTATGAAACACTGCGTACGCGGAATCCCACGCATATTCTCTTTGTACATCTGAATTAATGTGAATCTGAGCACACGTGCACGAGCACAAAACCCCTCCCTGCCTCCTTCCCCGTATATATATGGTAATGACAAGCAAGAAGAGAAGCTTTACAGAATGTGAATTGGATGTGCTCCTATCAGAGGTAGACCAGAGAAAAACTGTGTTATTTTCAAGTTTGTTTACCGGAATTAATAACAAAAGAAAAAAAAATAGAGTGGGAGAGTTTAGCTGGCACGGTTAACGCAGAGGGGTCTGAACATAGCACTGTGAATGAATTAAAAAAGAAGTGGTCCGATGTAAAGGTGCAGGTTAAGAGGAGAACATCAGCGGACCATTAAAGTGTGGACCAAACAGGCGGGGGAATAGGGCATGCTGAACTAACACCCTTTGAGGAGAGAGTTGCCTCAATTGTGGACAACACTTTACTGTCTGGAGTAGTATCCGTGTCTGTGGGAGACACAGATGTATTAGAGAAACACTTTGTTAGGGCGGGATAGCAGCCCCCCTCCGCTCTGATCAAGGTAGCGCCACCGGCATTTCAGCTGTCCAATCGCCCGCTCTACAACTGACCGAATGTGAGAATGGGCATCATTGTATCTGCGCTCTTGGTCAGTTTGTGGGATGTTGAGCGGGGTTAACGGCCATGTCCTTAATGGATAACACGGTCTCCTGATATGCAGGTAAAAAAACCTTAGCTGGAATAATATCTTTAAATACATAACTCACCAAAAACTACCCATCGTGCATTCTGCCACCTTGGAGCCTTCGGATTCGACCATTATCAATGTCCTCTAATAAGGCCAACACCGCCATTGCCATAGACTAAGGGTTGTATACATTTACTAATGCTTTTATATGTTCTAAATCACATAATTGGTTATATATATATATATATATATATATATATATATATATATATATATATATATATATATATATATATATGTATTGTGCTAATTGATCCATGTTTTTCACATGTGTTGGTGCGATACTTTGTAGTATGCAATTTAACATAATTTCCTCTACGAGTTGCTAATGGAATTTACAACAAACACACACAAGAAATACACATATGCCAGACATGAAGTTGGTGTAGACTAACTTCATCCTTAGTACATCCAAACGTGAGCGTGAAATCTTGTGTACGCAAAGTTTTTGTGCATACGCAGCGTTGATACATGAGGCTGCTGTTTTTTTTTTAAATACTTTAGTCATGTGACCTGGTGTTTCAAATCACCTTAGTCACATGATCTGGGTGTTTCGAATCATGTTTTGGTGCAGTGTTTCGAAACACTTTCGCTTCGGGATCTCGACACTGTGTCGAAACGTCAGTTTTACGTTAGCCAACCCTACTGTACATGTAATGTCATCATCAACCGGCAAAGTCCAAAATTCCTTCTGTGCTCACATGGTCTTCTGAGTTAATTCTTCTGAGGTAACTTGGCAAGACCACTCTCAACAAAAAACTCTGTTCTTCGAATTGACAAACAGCCTCTGTCCCTGTCTCTATCTGTTATGTTTTGGATATTTGATTGTTTGCTGCCTGCCCTGTCTGTTTACTGGATTATGTTTTGAAATACCCCTGTTGATGCTGTGTACGCCTGTTGACCATTGTCTGTATGACCATCCTTTGCCTAAATAAAGCTGCATTCGAAAATGTTACCCATTGTCTGCACGAATACAACAATATATTACAGTGATATAATTTATCTACATTTTAATGATGTTTTAGTTTCTTTCAGAAAATTGCAGTAAATTAATTTAAATGTTTTGTAAATGCATTTCTTCATATTACTTTAGGAAGTGTAATGCAAGTTTAAATATGTACAAATGCATGTATTTCAAGATTACAGCACTGAACAAGGATAGTACTGATGACAGAAAATGTTTCAGACTCTTTCGGGCATGTGAGACAAGCCGAACACTTTATTCCGTGACAGTTCACCTTTACTGCATCAAAAAGGAGGAAAGATCAAAGACCTCAGTGTCTGACAATGAAGCCAATCGCACAGACCCAATAGCCTGAGAATATTGCCGCTGCATATTACTCCATGCACGATTTTTGCTATATATATATATATATATATATATATATATATATATATATAGTAGAACTGTTGCTGAATCTTGAGTATGTGTTCTATACACAATGGAGCAAAGCTGATTTGTCAGTTTGCCAAAGTCAGAGCGGAAGGCGCTCGTCTTTAGGTTCATAGCAGAGAATAATCTGGAGCTCTGGGTGAAAAAACTCAAACTTAACAAATGCTAAATAATATGATATAAGATCAATCAGGCAAAATACTAGCTAATATCTATTGTGAAAGAGGAACGTAATAGGTGTCACTTTAACAATATATATTATTGTAACCTATTTAAAAATGTGGCTAAAAGCTGTGCATTATGTGAAAAATTTGTCCTTGTTTTTTTAATAAGCGCGGGAGAATAGAGATATGAATATTATTGATGCCACTGATGCCTCTTTTTCTACATCCGCAGCTGTTGGGTCTAATTTAGAGCATGCTGCCACAATAGAGAGATCACAGGCTTAATATGAGGGGCGCATAAATAAAGATTATTAGGTTAATTAATTATTTTGCATTTATTATTCTTTTATACCTCCGCATAATTACTATGGGCTGCTATAATTGAATTTGAACTTGTGCCAGAGTGGGATAATTTGTTTTCAGGTTACCAAATGGTGACAATGTTGCCGGGTGTAGAGGAAATGACATGAAGTGTGAGTGCAGCATAATTCATCTGTGCTCAGACGCTGACACCAAACCCACAGAGAGGAAATTAATTCAGTTTCCCTCCTGCCACATGGGCAAACAGCATTACGCACACAAATAAATAATAACAGAGAATCAAAGATGCTTCTTCGCACATCAGATCGGGCGTATTCATCACCCCACGTATCAAACGTAATAACAGCAACGTGGAATGTGGAACACCCTCCTTATCTGATCGTTTCTATGTATGTGTGTAGATAACATGCGCGCCTGTGTGTTTGTCTGTCTGTTCGTGCATGTTTATTGTATGAGTGTCTGTCTGAGGGGGAGAAAGAAGGAATGTTATGCATATAATGCCCATATAGTGCATGCATTTCCTTTTGTGGAAGCCTTGTAGATCATTTTTTTAAAATGAAAACGCATCTTAATTAAATATTTGGCTGCTGTTGTTGTGTAATATAGGATTATGCATTGAACGGGAGTGAACATTTTCAAAGGAAACACTGCGAATGCAAATGCAATCATGATTGCCACTTACCTTCCAGCTGAGCCTCTGTTTTTCTGGTGAAGTTACTTTCATCTATAGCTCTCTGATTCAGGCCCATGGGATTACAGAACTCATCCCAGACCAAAATGCACTATACATGCATGGCGTTTTCAAGGAAACAAGGGACTTCTCGGCTGCCTGAAAAATGCAATAAATAGATAACAAAGGGATTTTTGTTTTGACAGCAAACACATGACAAAATTCTCTATTATAAATTGGTTGCATTCACAAAACCTTAGAATTATTTGTAACCATCAAGAAATGTTTTCTGTCATTGACCTAAAACCATTTGTAGATGCTTTAATTTTACACTAAATTTTACACTGAAAGACTAATGACATGAGAAATGAAGTTAAACAAGTGTTCAGATCACTGTTCTGACTAAAAAAAAAATAATCTAAAAATGCTTTTGTAGTCTGTAGCCCAGGTGGTCATAATAGGAAATGCAAATTATTTCATTCATTAATTTTTTCAGCTTATTCATTCATTCATTCATTTTTTGAGCTTATTAATTCATTCATTCATTTATTCATTCATTCATTCATTCATTCATTTTTCAGCTTATTCATTAATTCATTCATTCTTTCATTAATTCCTTTTTCAGCTTATTCATTCATTCATTCATTTTTCAGCTTATTTATTAATTCATTCACTCTTTCATTAATTCATTTTTCAGCCTATTCATTCATTCATTCATTTTTTCAGCTTATTCATTCATTCATTTTTTTCAGCCTATTCATTCATTCATTCATTCATTTTGTTGGCTTAATCTCTTTATTAATCTGGGGTCACCACAGTGGAATGAACCGCCAACTTATCCAGCATATGTTTTACGCAGCAGATGCCCTTCCAGCCGCAATCCAACACTGGGAAACACCCATACACTCTTGCATGCACACTATGGCAAAATGTAGCTTTTTCAATTCACCTATACCGCATGTCTTTGGACTGTGGGGGAAACTGGAGCACCTGGAGAAAATCCACGCCAACACAGGAAGAACATACAAACTCCATAGAGAAATGCCATCTAACCCAGCCAGGCCTCGAACCAGCAATGATCTTGCTGTGAGGCAATTGTGCGACCCATTGCGCCACCGTGACACTCTGTCAATCATTTGCTTTATCAAAACAAGTTTGATTTGCCAACAGGATCATGTGTATTTACATGTGTACTGTTAATATATGTCACAACATGAATTACTGTTCTAACAAAAAAATTATAATCAAATGCCTTTGGTGTGTTTATATTATGTTTATATACAGTATATGTAAACCCAGATGGTCATAATTGAAAATGCTAGTCAGTTAAACAAAACACAGGGCTTTAGCCAGCCTGGTGAAAGGGGTGGTTCTTTTTTTTCTCAAAAAGTGGATCTTTTTGCAGATGTTCCATTCATTTTTTATTTCATTATGAGGCTAAAATAATGCATTTAATGCAATAATGCATAGCGACATTTTAAGCACTATATTTTGCTGGATTAGCTTGTTGGGGGGTCGTCATAACCAGACTTTTTAATGTACCAAAACCATTTCCTAAAGATTTAGAATAAAGGAATATGACAACAATCTGTGTTTTTAAAATGCCAATTTATTACATCATAAGTCATTAGAAAACATATATAAAGGAATCTGTTCAAGTTTTAAAGAAAAACTGTAGAATTTTGTCATTTATTAGGCAAACTGCAAACTGCTCAGAACATTCAACTTTTCTTTGTCAGAATTTGAGATGCCAAATTTGGCATGACGTGACTTCAGAACGGAAAGTCATGTGCTAAATTCGGTGTCCCAAATTCTGTGCCGAGAGCCAACAGGATTCCGCATGGTCTTAAAGCCTTTTTTGATGGGTTATTTTCACAATTTATTATGGCATAGCAGTCAAAAAAGGACAAATGAATTTTTTTCCCAACCATCAAGAAATGTTTTGTCATTGAATTAAAACCCTCTGTAGATGCTTCCACACTGCAAATGTAATGACATGAGAAAGATGAGGTTAAACAAGTCTTCAGATCACTGTTCCGACTGAAAAAAATAATTTAAAAATGCTTTTGAAGTCTGTAGACCCTGGTGGTCATAATTGGAAATGCAAATCAGTTGCTTTATTAAAACATGTTCGATTTGGCTACAGGAACGTGTGTTTACAGTGTTACTATATGCCAATTCATCTTCAAATTACTGTTCTAGCTAAAAATATAATAATTAAACGCTTTTGGTGTGTTTATATATATTGTTTACATATATGTAGACCCTGGTGGTCATGATTAAAAATGCAGTCAGTGCTAAATTCGGTCATAAATTCTCAGCCAACAGGATTCCGCCTGGTCTTAAAGTCTTTTTGATGGATTATTTTCACAATTTATTGTGGCATAGCAGTCGAAATAGGACAAACAAGCATGTATGGGACAGATTCTGGACCTCTGAAACCCAGCCCCCCACCACCCTCTGATTTGGCTACAGGAACATCTGCATTTACATGTGTACTGTTAATATATCCCACTTCCTTTTCAAATTACTGTTCTAACTGAAAAATTCATTTTAAAATGCCTTTGGTGTGTTTGTGTTCTGTAGCCCCTGCTGGTCATAATTGAAAATGCTTGTCAGTTGCTTGAACAAAACTGGAAACTTTTACATGTGCAAATTTGTGTGACTTTCTCTGTATTTCCAGTTGCTCCTCATTTGCCTTGAAATTGGCAGGAGTGACACTACTAATTACTTTTTTCTTAAAGCATTGCTTACCCATAAAAAGATCACGAGAAGAGCTGAAAAGAAAGCTGCCTATTCAGATGCAAATATTGTGGCCAGGAAATTCAGTTCTCTCTGCCCCTTTTGAATTCTGCTGAATTTAACTGGGAAAAATTGGTATCTTTACTTTTGCTCATTTATGCTTTGTTTTTATTTCATAATTCATTTTTTTTTTTGTATTTTTGTTAATACAACAGAATTGTGTTTATTTTAAAAATCTAGCGTTGTCCTAGTGTTGATGTTCTTGTTCATAATACATTTTGGGTTATTTAAACTACTTGCTTTAGAATCAAAGTGCGATTTCATGTTTCTGGTTGAGCTCGAAACTGGGCAGAGGATTTCGGGTTCCCAGCATGTATATTTAATGTGTTTTTGAGCAAGATGAGAAGAGGAGGAGACTTGTTAGTGTTTAATGTCCTGTTATGCTGGGATTTACAAGACATTCTGAGATGTTGAGTTTTGGAGGCTGCGCTAAGAATGAAGATGAGCTAATGGAAATGAAGACCGTCATAAAAACTACTTTAAACAAATAGAAAAAAAATGAATACCAATAAAGCTGTGCAGTCGTGACGTCAATTTATAGGCCAGCTCAGAAGGCTAATTCACCATAAGTTCCCTTGGGAATCTCATATGGGTTTTTAGAGTAGTGGTTTTCTGTTATGAGTAAAATAAGGTCAAGAGGCTTATATATTTTGTTCTGGTTTTATGTAAATCATGAATTTTAATAGTTTTGTGGTTATTAAAACTGAAAAATGCTATCCAGGTTAATGATTACAATGATTGTTAGATTTATGAAGTAAACTAGTTTGTGGTATAGTCCTCATTTTTTAATAATTAAACCATACATTTTTGAGAAAACATATTGCTTTAGAACTGCCATTTGAGGGATGACTGGTGTGTCATTTATATTAGAACAAAACAAAAACAGGTCATCTTTAGGTAATGGTAGTCATTTTGTTACCATTCACAAATCCCATCTATTAAAACAGCAAACTATGTAGGTGTACAAACTTGCATGGGGTATGTGGGGTTTGTTGAGTAAAGGGGACATCACCACCAAAAAAAATCTCCTATCATTTACTCGTCCTCCAAATTTTTCAAACCTATTTGAGTTTCTTTTTTTCTGTTGGACACAAAGGAGGATATAAACATTCTAGAAAAGCAGCAGCTATTGACTTCCTGGTTATTTTTCCTATTTGTTCCTGCAGGTTTTCAAAATTCTTTAGAATCACTTGTTTTGTGTTCAGCAGAATTTGACTTAGAATCAGCGCACTGAATTTGAATTTGAACTTTTATTATGATTAGTAGAGTAGATTCTATGGTGTTCTTCCATTGCAATTATCACATGACCTGCGTTAGTCGCATGATTTACTCATTGGATGCAGTATCTCATCAGAAGTAGTACAGTAGGTCATCCGAGAAATTGCTGTTGTTGTTGTTTAGTATACTGTGAATTAGGACGTACTACATGGCACATATACAGTTTAGTAAGCATTTATGCAATTTCTGCTTTGCGTAACACCTCAGTGGGGATGGTAAATAGTGTCACTAGGCAGCAGTGTAAAAGTAGGCAATGATCTTGTTCTTGTCTTTTGTTACACTTACTTACTTATTCCCAGGGCTGAGTAATGAAGTTAATCTTTACCCGCACCATGTTGGTGTCTCAATTCCTTATAGTTTTCTATCCCTAATTTTATCTTTGAAAAATGAGGTGGCCTCCACTTTTTACTAACTTATGATTTTAAGTGTTCTAAAATTCCTATTAAGATGTCATGAACAGCAATTTTCATAAACAAGACTTGAACGCATGGAAACTGATTTATAAGCATAACTTCCCCCCGCACCCATATTTTGGAATGATGTTCAAAAGGGATTTGTAAAAGGTTATAAAATGAGAATTTTTTGTTACAGACTTATTAAATAATGTAGGGAATTTATATAATTACAGTGGATTTATTAACACTTTTGGTGTAAAAATTACTTTGAATACAGACAAATTGTTCATTGTATCTCTCCAAATCTACTTACCTTATTAAAACCACAAACATATATAACCATGCATCTGGCTCTCTTCCAGAGCTTGCTATTAAGGGCCTTTCTATTATGGATAAAACATTTAATAACAATGTCAAGAAAATCCTAACTGCAGATAAAAGTGTTCCTCCAAAAGCAAATGGAAACAAGCATTCCCTTCAATGATTTTATTTTATTAAAAACATTTTTGGGGGGAAGTTTTGAGTTCTGAAACTTACAAGGTTATATTGTAGTGTAACAACTACTAATATGTCACAGGATAAAAATTCTATTTATTTCACAATACAAGAGCCCTAAATTTGATTTGGTTTATTTATTTATTTTCCAGGAGGGGGAAACTGAGAAAAATAAAAAAAGTTGATGCAAAAAAAAAAATAGCTTAGTGGTAATTAGTTAATTATTGGAACTAGTTATATGTTGTCATTTCATGGAGGAACGCGGGGGTTTCTTTCTATGGCTGATAGGGGAGTGGCGATGGGTGCTCTGGGAGTGGTCGCAATGAGCCCCACTCTCTCCCATACTCCTCCATCACAGCTTGATGTTGGCTGAAGTAAACACAAGACCATTGGCTGCTCCGAGTCCCTCGAGCGCTGTAATGAATATGTAAACATCGCTTCCCAAGTTTCTTGGACTAACGGTGCCATCGGACAGCATTATCCACGTGTCTGGAGGGTTTAATTTCATTTAATTAGCCAATCTTTGAAAGGTTAAAGTGTCTAACTGACTGCCAGCGCTTAATTTGAAACGTAAAGTGTGGATTGATGGAGACGTCTTTGAAACACTGAGAGCGGGAACAGCATTGTGTTTAAACCATCTAGCAACTGAGTCTGCGAGCGTGTATCTGAACGGAGAACATTGTAGCGGAGTTGCTGTTTGCCGGCTTTTCTTTGTGTTGCTCTTCTCCAAGCATGCTTGGATCTCACAGCGCAGGAGCAGTTTGAACATCGCCAACCTTTCTTTAACATCCCAAAACTATGGCCAGCGATCTCTGCTCATAGAAGAGGATTACTAAAACTCCTTAAAACACCCCCTTTACCTTTTCGCTGCCTCACTTGAGCTGCAAAAAAACCCGTGTTGTTCTCCGCGTCCCTCTCATTCCCCGCGCCTGGATTGTTGAAGGACAAGTAAGAGAAAAATTGCGCCCTTTTCATATGAGCAGCGCTTCGCCGAGAGGAAACATGGATGTATTTTATCCGTCAGCCGGAGGGAATTCTATTCCTGGGGATCCACAGAACCTGGATTTTTCCCACTGTCTGGGATACTACAACTACAACAAGGTGAGAGACACGGTGTTTGAACCCCTGAGCTGCTGTTTCCAAACTAAGAGCGCAAAGTTGATTCTCTGTTTGGTTCAGTAGATTTGAAGCGGCGAACTATGCTGTCTTTTTCGGTCCTACGCACTTGTCCTGAACAAGTTAAAGTTAGATACAATAAGTTTGGAGAGGTTTGATTAAAGGGTCGTGATGTTTTCAGTGATTTTACTTCGTAAAGGTCCGTCATTCGGAGCAGGTGGAAGAGCTACTGCCAAAAACACGCTCACTTGTGGCAAGCCGTTGTTACATTTACGACATGAGATTATATTGTGTTACTAGTAATTATTTTTAAATAGTTTTTAAATACAATTGCAACTCACTAGTAACCACTGTTTCACAACATACTTGTACTACTTTGCTACTTGATAATAGAAGCAATCGTTGATTTTCATTTAGTAATTACTAATTTATGTCGACCATGTGCTCTTTACCTTCTATTCCTATTTTACCACTACATATGAAACACATTAAACTGTTATTGTTCTCATAATACTAATCTTACTAGTAATAACTGAAATGCATTTACAGTTTACAATTATGGAACTGACTAAGAGTCACTTGTTATTAGATTACCAATAATTTAAAAGTCGGAACAAATAAAAAATATTGCTGAATTTTAAGGAATAACCAGCTTGCCATATTCCTCACTCTTTCTGTTCAGTTTCTTAGTCCTAAGCTATTTTTCCTAAACACTGCTTATTCAGTCAGTATTTGTTAGACACTTTTAAAGAGATTTCTTAAGAATCAATCCTAACCGTGTAACAATCCTTTTTGTATGTCTTTTCCAGAGCTCCATATCTGTAAATTTAGTAATGACTCTAATAAAACAGAGATACATGCCTTCAGCAGTTAAAGAAGAATTTCAGACAAAAGGCTGTCAGTGTTACAGGACAATGCATGAATTGTGCTCTCTTACAGTCTCTGCTTGATATGACAGGAATGTTTTTATGTGCTCCTGGGGGAACAGTTATGTGATTCCAGAGTTTTAGCTCTCCCAACAAACGTTGTTGTTTAGTGGGCTAATTCAGAGAACTATAAAATATCATGTCAAAGTGTTTAAGACTGGCAGGTGTTCTGTGTGTTAGAGGAGCATGACTTTGTTTACACAGCTCTGTCATCAGAGACTACATTATCCTGACCCTACTTATAAATACTGTCAGAATTGTCAGTAAAGTAACACGGTAACAAACTAGACATATTGCATTTCTGTCTTGTTGTAAAAACACATTTCCCCACGTTATCTTCTTCAAATCAAAATAATTTAGATGCTGTCACAATAAACTGTAGTTTGTATAAAAAAGGTTTTTTTAGATGTGATCTTTGATCTTTCAAGTTTGTATCTTCAACAAACACAATTTTATGATGCTTAACCTAAAGCGTCTAAGTTAAGTTTTTACATAACTTCATGCCTTTTTAATAGGCTTCTAGAAGTTAAGATTAATAACGTCAAAGACCCTGAATATTGTCCTCTAAGTACTTGAGCTATAACTATTTAGCCATTATTCTTAAAAGTATTACATTATGGTTAATATTAGAGCCTGTCGGAGGTGGACAGCACAGACATTGTTTGTCGCACTGGGCAAGTAATCCTTTATAAATATAGCTTGTTTATTTATTTGTTTATTACAGTGACATATTTATGTGGTTTCATATGTCTCAGCAAAATCAACAAATGGTAAACTCATGTTTTCACTTCTTTTAACTATCAATGTTAATTTAAAACGCATTAATATTTGTGTACTCTATATATCTTTATTTGTAGTGCAAGTTTAGATGTTCCACCATCACCACCACCACCACATAAATGATAACTGCAATAATTTTAAAATGTTGAAACTGAAACCACAGGCTTTGTAAAGGTCAATGATAGCAGCTAATTTGCAAACAGTCAGAAATCAGGAGGTGTGTCCCATCGACAGTTCCAATACATGAATCGTTTTAGCACAGGAACAGATCCGTGTCTTAGGCCATAAGTTCTTAAACTGAACTTTAGGGCAACCTGTTAAAAGGCTGTACCCTTGAGGCAGCTTTAGGGGGTCTTGATTTGTGTCTGCAGCCACACTGTATGCAGTGGATTCTGGGTAATGAGTGTGGTTTGTGCAGGAGCATTGGGTTTATGAAGCGAACACATGTGGTAGCAGTCAGTGAAATTTACTAGAAAAGTGTTCCTGATGGCTTAAATAAACCAGTGCCTACATCTGCAGAATGCAATGTGATTTTTATTTTTGGTTTAGTGGAATTCTGAGTGACATTTTTAAATGGCGTTTCTGTTTCTGTTCTATGTTTAGTGCTTCGTATTGATCAACAGTACTTGTATATCAAAGACATAAGGGACCGAACCCTGCCGGCTTTATAATTTAGTGCGCTTGTGGTCTTATTTACATAATGTCAGGTAGAAGTAATTTGCATTCTAGGTGAATGGTTGAATTTACTCTGATTAGTTACAGATGTCTAATAGTCTAATAGAAAAAAGGCCTTGTTATTATGCAAAGGAACTATGTTTGATTGATGATTTTGACTGAAAAGATTTAGGCTGTTGGGAGATGGTATAACGATTACACGGATAATGAGACAGCACATTTTGGCAGGGAATGTCCGTCTTTCGTTTGGTGGTTGTCAGCATTCCTAACTCTATTCACTCCCTTTATTTTTTCTCTATTCCCACTCTCTCTCTCTCTCATGAAAAGCATCATTCAGTTATGCAAGAGATGGATGAATCTCTTTGTCCTGTTGTCCTGGAAATGTTTGTGCATGTATGCATTCTCAACTTGACATCGACATAAACAAATTGCTTTAGAACCAATGCAGTTCTGCACAATAATTCACTTGTTGTTTAAATGTAAAAGGCTTAATGTATGTTGTGCTAATGATACAACCATAACGAAACAAAGCCATAAAAGGTCCAAATAGTCAACACTGAGGTTTTTCATTATACAAACTCCCAGCAGGGAATGACAAGTTGTGTGGGTTTAGTCAGACTGTTTATAGAGCCAATCAGAGATTGTTTTGACTTTCTAAGTTATTGCAATTTCCAATGACATTTACTTTCCTTTGATTGTCAACTATCAGCATTTACTTAATACTTTAAATAATCTGTCATAACAGTCAGTTTTCAGTTTAACATTACTTCATGAACATTTGTTTTTGTGAGGAAAAAATGAACATTCAGATATCACATTTTGAACAGAAAAGCATAGGTAATGTACAGACAAGAAGAAGTCTAGTTAGATCCAACCCAGGCTCGTTGAATAATATCTGCCTCAGCCTACATTTTTTCTAATCATAATGTACGTTGCTCCGTGTATATATCTTGTTGCATGTTTCAGATGACAAATCCACTAGAGGGTGCTGTCTACATTTTTACACATGGCGCATACGGTCATGGAAAACCTGGAAAAGTCATGTAATTTTGACATGGCATTTTCCAGGCCTGCAAAAGTTTTGGAAAAACAGAAAAACCCACAAAGATTTGGAAAAGTCATGCAAAACAGATATCTGTATACTTAAATATAGGTTATTTACTTTTCTGTCCTTGGCCAATCAAATACTCTCACATTATTATTGCGTTGTAAGCATTCCCTCAATCAATTTTACATAGATATAAATATAAATTGAAACAAAATAGATTGTTTAGTGTTTTACGATATGCTGTAATAAATTTGAACATGCATTGTTTTTCTTTTATCACACATTTGTAGATATTGCATGAAGCATTAGGTCATGAAAATTTACTTGAAAGTCTGGGAAAAATCATGGAAAAGTCATGGAATTTTAGTAGTAAAAATATGTATGAACCCTGTTTGCAGAACTAAAATGAATTACTTAGGGTACATTTTGTTAAACGTTTCAGATACACTTTCTTGTACATGTCTATGAGAAGGTGGGGCTTGCTGTAAAGATCATTTAGTAAATCTCTAACCTAAACCCTTTTCTAAACCCAGCCAATAATGTTTTCAAAAGCAAACTTAAGAGAAGGGTGCACTGCTGCAACCACATAGTTTTATCTTGATTTTTTTTTACATTGCTTTAATCTGTATTGTGGAACCTGCTCCACTGGACTTGAACTTGAGCGCTCTGCATCGCAAGTACAACAATGTACAAAATGAGCTACAGAGCAAGCTGACCATAGCACAAAAGTTGTCCATATAGAAATGCTTCTGCGTCAAGTGATACATTCTCATGCTTCTGCGTCAAGTAGTACATTATACACGCTGTCGTTGAGAGCATTTATACTTCTGCAATCTGTTTGTGCTGCCCTGGCAATAACACTAAATGCTGGTTTATACTTCTATGTCAAGCGTTCCGCTGTGACCTATGACGCCTGCCTTGCGCATGCATTTATAGTTCTCTTCCGAAACGCTAGCTGGCAGCAGTTTTATGTTCCTCTGTGTTGTGTTTCTTCATGGGTGTTAATGTACCCACGCTAAAACTATCTCGTTCAGAGGCGGGAACCAGTGGGCATGCAACAACTTTAAGGTAAATACAAAACTAAATTTTTCATCTGGATCTCATTTACAGGACTCAACACTTGTAAACACTTACTCCAACAGAGTCGTAGCTCTCAGCACCAGCCACAGTCGTCACAGCTACCAAGCCGACCAATCACAGAGCTTGCGATATGCGTGGTTGCGACGTGTAGTTTCATTTTTTGTGAGATGTTCATCAGGGGCACCGTGAGGGCTATGTGATCATGCAAAGTCTGTGCCAGAGCATTTGCATACGCTTGACGCAAAAGTATAAATCAGCCTTCATGGGATGCAAGGTGGAGGGATTTCTATGTTCCACTGTACCAAATATTGTTTTGCTGTGTTTTGAGCTTAATCCATAAATGCATGCAACGCTACTGTAGAAGTAGCTCAAAATCACACTCATTCAAGCAAGAAAAAGGCAGGAACTGGCGAATGTTCAACAGCTTTAATCATAAAGTAAACAAAAATAAAATATCTACTTGCAGCTCCTCAACAGATCTTGACACTTGTTAAACCTTCGCGCCACCGTGCCTGCTCCTGTCTTATAGCTCTCAGGCCCGCCCACACTCATTACCACTACCAAGATGGCCAATCACAGATCTTGTGCTTTTTGTCACCGCAACATGTAGTTACATTTTTAGAGAGGTGCATGTCAGGGTACTTTAAGGTTATCTGAAGGACCTACAGTACCATGTTCACTCAATACAGAAGTATAAATTAGCCTATATTTAACTGCAAATCGTAGACAAAAAAAGTAGTTTTGTTGTATTTTGTTGGTGTTTTGCAAATAACTGCATTAAAAAAAATCCTTTATTCTCTGATAATAGATCACTGTAACCATCATTAGTGTGAAATGGAACAAAAGTTGACCCATAGTGTTAATTTTACCGAGAAACTGCGATCACTCATATGTTGAAGAAATACATGATTGTGGTTTCACAAAAGTGTAGGCTGAGGCATAAATTTCCAATGAGCCTGTGTTAGTTGAACCCATATTTGCATTATTGGCCGAGTTTGTTATTATAAGGATATACTAAAACTATAACCAAGGGAAAATATATACTCTGTGAAATATTGCTGTAATTTGCTATTCCAAGCTATTCATCTTATGTTACATTTTGAGTAATACTCCTAATAAAGACCGGATCTTTTCCCATATGAGTGAAGGCAATCACTTTTACATAAACTATATCCAGAAGCTGGCACTAATCTGATTTTCCAGGATAGGCTATTGCTGTATTTAATAGTGTGTATGTGAACTTAGTGTGTGTATGAGCTCATACACTGAAGCAAATACACTGCATGAACTCTGGAGTATTTGTTGACGATCTTGTACTAAAGGATAAGACTAGAGGAAATGAGGTGACAGCAATTGGAGATAGCAAATGACAGTGTTGTCTACATAGAAACGCATGTTCATTTGTTAATGCCAGCTTATAGGCTCTCGTCCCTCAGGTATATTGCTTTTCAATTTAACCCTAGTGCTGATCCATACAGCAAGGGTTAAATTACTTCCCCAACACGTTTAGATCTGTGTACAGTGATGCAGTGAATAGACACAGCAGGTGTCATTACACACATGGACAGGAAGCAGCATAGATCTGATTCATGAGTTTTAATCGATGTAACGCAATCCCTCTTTGTAGAGGAAGTGGATATGTGTGTTTATTGAAACTCTTGTGGCAGATTCTTTCTGAATGGCTTCAGGAGGATTGCTGTTTCAGAGACAGATTGAGTGTCAGAAATTGAAGATTTGGGGAGAGGAAAAAACTTTAACTGGAGGTCCAATTGATGAAAGATGAAGACATTTTTAAAGAAATTGTTGACCATTTTGAGGGATGTAAACAATAAAAATGGTCCCAATGTATTTCCTGTTTTACATTTTTAATTTCTATAGTTTCTGAGATTCCAAAAAGAGTCACATACATATTCATGAGTAATGTTATGATAGCTGTTTTAACATGTAGTTATGATTGAATTGCCTCTTTTTACAGTTATGAAATAGTTTAATAATAAGGAGGAAATGGTTATGGGCCAATGAAATCATCACATTGAAATGGTCCATAAAAAAATAATCCGCAAAATTATTTGTGAATGAGACCCTTTTTCTCACAGCAGATTCAAATGTTATCTCTCCATTAAATGGGTGTTATCAGTGGTTATCAACTGATAGATATGGGCCAGTAGGAGTCTTCTGTGCCTACTAATAGGGGCAGAAGAATGTTATCATCCATCCACAAGTATAATCAGCTATAGATCACATATGGCTGTTGGCAGAACCCAGAAGTTAACGAGAATCATTTGTATTATTTGTTAATTTTTCCATTAATTGCATTTTATTAACATCTATCCCTACCCCAGCCCTAAACCTAACTGTCACAGTAATGTAAAAACAGGTCTGACTGTGGAGTCTTCTCTATTAGTATAGCTGATTAAGCAGGAGAATTATTTGTATTACTTATTTAATTTCGCATTAATTTTATTTTATTAACGTCTACCCCTACCCCGACCCTAAACCCAACCACAGTAATGTAAAACACATCTGGATTTGGAATCTTCTCTATAAGTATAGCTGATTAACCATGTGGATGGATGATAACAGCCTTCTGAGCCTACTATTACGTGCAAAAGGCCCCTTGTACCTGCCCATACCTATTAAAGGACAACCACTGATAACGCTTATTCAATCGAGTGATAACATTTGAATCGGGTGTTTTCTTATTAAAAAAATCTAATTGTTTTGGAATAACATGATGCTCAATAAAAATCAGAATTGTAATTTGTATTTACATTGATTTATTTTGGTAAACTACTTCTTTAATTTCCAACTCACTAGAAATAAATAGAAAATCGTAACTGTTAGCTGGTATGCAAACACTGTAAATATTATAGTTCTTGCCATCTCCATTCAAACAAAATAGCATTTTGAGAGCAGGAGCAGATGTAAGTGTGCAGTGTGTCTGAAATGTTTCTCATTGGTCTGCCAGGAAAACTGATGTATTTATTGAAAGTGGAAAGCTTTCATCAGGATATGATTTCACCAGTATTTTGTCCTAAAATGGCAGACAGATGTGAAGGTTGTCATTTGGACTTGTGGTGTTTGTGGCAGGGCACTTGTAATCTGCTACTGAGTTTTCAGATCTTGTACTGACACCCAACAAAATGACGCCCATCACATTGTGTTCCCCTCATTTTTTTATTTTTGCAGAAGTACTGACCTCTTTCTTTCTTGCAGTCTGCTCCTCTGTGCTTCTGTTTTCTGTCTTGTTCTGTTTTTATTTATTCATATCTTTAAGTGAACTTGGTCTTAATGTAAATCTGCATCCGATGTGAGAAGTTGGTATTTATTTGGTATTTGTCACATACACTGCTGGAGTTAATGCATTACAAGTAACCTATAATCGGATACTTTTTTTCAAGTAACTAGTAAATGATTAATTTAAATTTCCTTCAAAATATTTGATTTACTTTTAACATAAAAAAACCCTTTGTTGTCCCATTAATTGACTGACAGCTCTCCGGCTTCTGTGTTGAGGGAATGTTTTGTGTACGATACGGAAACCTGATACTTGCTATAGTTGTAGCTTAAATGTGAACATGTGTTTACTTATCTCTCTTGCACAATAACAGATTCAGTATTCCTTAAAATAATTAAAGACGATGAAATGCAAACTCGGAATAGTCATTGCTAAATAGTGTTGAACTTTCTCTTCATGCAGTCCAGAAATGCAGCACAGACGGAATTTTTGTTTGAGCTGTACCTTAACTGTGCTGATATATATTTGTGTTACCTTCAGCCTGATGTTTATTCATTTCATATTTCATTTTTGATGTAAAAGGGCCATACATTTGTCAAAAATAGAAGCTTTTTTATAGTATTACAGATTCTGCACAATTAATCGAAGGGGATTTTTAGGCAAATTTCAGGCACAAAACCGGCTCTGAAATCAGTTTTAAATCTTCAGCATGAGCTTTCAGAGCAATAGGGTTCACTGACAGTCTATGCAAATAACAGGCCTGTAGCCAAGGGGGTTCAGGTGGTTCGAAACACTCACCCCTCACTGAAGAAGGTCCAGAATTTGTCCCATTCATGAGCTTATTTGTCCTACTTTGACTGCTACACCATCATAAATAGTAAAAAATAACCCATCCAAAAGTCTTTAGGACCAAGAGGAGTCCTGGTATGACTTCAATTAATCAGTTTTGGCCAACACAAAGAATTATTTTTCAAGAGTCCAACATCCAGCTGTGCAAAAAAACATCTGACATAAGCGAAGTCATATTTTGCTACTGTATTGTTTTTAAATAAAGAAAACATTTGACTAGTAACTTGAATATAACCAAAAAAAAAAAAAAAAGTTAAGCAACAAAAGCGGCCCATATTAAAATTAATTTGAATACTATTTTGACTATTGTTGTTCTCCATTACTTTTCAAATGTACTTTTTTACAAGAGAGGCTAGAAAAATTGTGAAGCTTATTATTATTATGTTTTAATGTTTTATTATTCAAATGGCCAATTTCTGACTAATTTCTGAAGAAATTGAATGTGCTGGCCAATTTGTTATTTGCCTAATGAATTAAAATAGACTACAGTTTTTTTATTTAAATGTTTTTCCTTTCTAATGATATATGATGTACACTGTAAATGCGAATAGTATTCCTTACTATCAAAATTCTAGTGTGTTTACTTAATTTTAAGCTAATTGTTGAGTTTACTAGAAATGCATTAGTGTTGCTGACATAGTAAGGTATAAAGTTCCCATAACTAATGTAATTTGAGTAAAATTGCTTATAAGAGCTAAGCCATGCTGTTACGCATGCGTACTGGGTGGTGATTTCCCATCCCCCATCCCGAGTCACAACCAACCGCCACCCAGCACCGCCATTGAAGGACAGGATTTCATATTGAGAAGATGTACTGCTGTAAAATCAAGGTAAACTTTTCGTTTTAATTACTACTTTGATTTTATTTGTATAGTATCAGTAATCTGTTTATTTCCTGCACTTTGTGAAATTGTTTGCTGTTTTGTGAACTAATTAATAGCCCATGATGTTGTGACTAAACGTTTTGACCACTGCACGTTATTTGCAATACTGTCTACTTTACTAGATAAGCTATTTTTAGCTGCTTAGTCCTTTTTAATAACTATTAATAATTTGTAAAGTTAGTAGTAATTTGTAAAGTGGGCGTTATGCTCTAAAAGAGCGGGCCGCGCCATTTTAAATGATGCACTGAGAGAGCAAGAGCGCGCGCAATGATCCGTTCAAATAGATGTAAAGTTAACACATAGCTGTAGGTCTACATTTTTGAAAAAGAAAACGAAACCTATTTATCCGCATTACAAAGACAGTAACGTTAGTTATCGCTGAACTTTAGTGGCGATTGTTGTGACGAAAATATGCGTGTTTTTTTTTTAAGATTTACTTTTATGAGATCACCTGCAGGAAGCAGGTGAGGAGATCAGCTGTGATTCGGTCCGGTGTAACACCGGCGTCAGCGAGCGGCTCATGACCAGACCAGTCGTTTTTTTCTCCATGATCGCCGGGGCAGCAGCAGTTTTAACCCGCCGAGGCTTTTAGAACATTATAAAGCAGTTTCAGCTCAAAATGGACCCGTGAGTGTCGTAGGTAATTTAGGATTTCGATGCGATTACGATTCGTGTCACTGTATGAGGCAGATACATATTTACACATGATGCTAAAGTGTGCTTATGCTAACAATCCTTATGAAACTTAAAGTTAAACTTATGAAAATGCGAGAGATATTTAATTAACTCATTTATTTGTTTTATATGCTATTTGTCTTTTCTTTATGCCGTTTTGAAGGTTTATTCCAGTGTTGCCGCTACGTTATAGAGTGTTTTGTATTGCTGTAATGACAAATAAATCTGACCAGATGCGACTGAATATGTGTGATGGATAACGTTAATGATGAAGTGGTATAACTCGTACAACCAAGCACAGAAACATCCCTTTGTTTGCTCAATATCACACAAAGGCATCAACAAGCCTTTGTTATAAGCAAACTTTCTGTAAAGAAACAGGCTTTGCCAAACCTGTTAGTTTGCATTTTTAAAGAAGGTTTCACTAATTTTTAACAATTTAGGGCAAATAAATTTGAACAATTACAAGGTTGTTTAAAATGTAGCACACGATTAGAGTATTGTGAGTGGCATATTTGGTTTGTAATATCATTATACCCTTTATTTATTTTTTATTTCAGACTACCAGTTTGTGAGCTGATATGCAGTGGAAATGTAAGTTTTGCACTTACACATCAAAGAAAACTTTTTGAACAATACCGCACAAGCCATAGAACATATTCATGAATTGTTCTATTAACGTTACCTTGTCTCCATACTGAGTGTCAGGGTAATTTTAAATCGTTTAATGCATTAAAAGTACATTTAACAAAATTCTCAGCAAAGAACTGCATGATCAAGAATAGTCCGAATATTTTGTCCATTTGAATAATCATCTGAGGACTAGTTAGAAATAGGGTTGTTGTGTTGTGATACCATTAATTTATGTTACAATACTATACCAGCTGAAGTATGGTGATACCAAGTAGTATTGCAATACTGTAATTCATAACTTAAATCCATGAAATAAAGAAAAATGTCAGAAATAATATATTGTATATGTTATTATAGGCCTACTTGAATTTAAATAATTCCCTTATTGTTGAAAAAAGTATTTGCACATCACCTAAAATGTATTCATTCCAGCAAAAAAAAAAAACATTAAAATAAAGATACATAAAGAAAAGAGCATTTTTCCAACAAACCTAGGCTATATGAAGTGGTCAAAAATTGTTTCCTGTTGCTATTTTGGGTTTTTCATCTATCATACTTTTTTCACAATTATTAACGGATAAGAATCCAAAGTAATTCAAAATTTCACTTTATGAGTCATTCTTTTTAATAGATTGTCACGGTTGTTGTAGCTATTATATCATATTGACAGGAACAGAAATAAACCAATTCCGATTCAAAATGAACCATCACAAAATATGCAATAGGCTACTATAAAAGGCGCAAATTCTACAGTTTTACAATCTTAGAAGGCTCCATAGACTATTAAAATACAATGATCTATTGTTGCTGAATCGTGTAAGTATTTTAGTGACTTTTTCACATGCAGCATTATGTATTGTAGGCAGACTGTTAATGACAATACTACCGTTTACAAACTACAGTGGCACCGCCAGTATCTTGGAGCCATAGTATCACGATACTACCATAGTACCGGTAAACCGTGCAACCCTAGTCAGAAAGTTCAGTGTCCTTTTAAAGACATCAATTGAGACAAATATTTATTCCACTTTTAATGCGCATAAAAGTAAGGCACACCAGCAACAATGCCATGATTATATTTAATCGGGGGTTGTGTTTATTACTGTTTGGTGACAAGTATAGCTCATGCTTTTGATGACAGGCGCCGGGAGTATTTGGCAGCTTTTATTATTCAAGAACATTTAACTATGTCATGTTAAAGTGTAACATCTGTTGCTAAATGGCATTGCATTGTATCATTGCATGTGTTTCTGATTTCTGTTTTTTGTTTTAGAATTTCGCTTAGCCATGTCAATAACACTTTACGTTTTTGTGCACAACAGTAACATCCAGAATGAAGTCATAGAGGAAACACCAGCTGATGCAAGTGCTGCAGAAGGTTTGTTTTCTTTTCAAAACTTTGTGTGATTTTGTGAATTTGTGTTTTTGAATGTTATTAATGACTAATAATGTTTTGATTGGATCTTTGCAGAATTCAATCGAATATCAGGAAGAAATGTGAGATCCAAGTTCTACGCTGCATTGGACACACACTGCTCGTTTGATTGAAATAAAAAAAAAAAAAAAACAGGAGAAAATTGCAGAAGAAAACTAGAAGAAATTTTCAACATGTTAATTCAAAGGTATTTTTGTGACATCATCTTTGAATCATAATTTGCATTTGATTGCAATAAATTGCATTTGATGTTTTCATTGGGCTATAATGCATGTCTACCTGTCTTTACTTTTTCAAGGTCATCTGGCAGCAGTTCTCCGGGGTCTTTCAGTCCTTTAGAGGGATGAGTCTAAAGAAATTTTCAGGATGTGTTTTGTAAGTAGTATTATTGTTTCTGCTTTCTTAGACTGGAAATGAAGCAGTCATTCCAGTTTACTTCACTTATTAATAAAAATTTTCAATTTTATAAAAATAAAACAAATGCATTTAATGTAAGTATTTGAAAGTAAGAGAGATGTTATATTATGGCCTTTGGAGCAAGAGCATTGCTATGTTGCAAATACAGCAGCTTGTGCCATCACAGGGTCAGTTAGCTTCATAGGCCAGTGAAGTAATGAATGCATTTCTTTAATTTTTAAACACACTTGTTTTGAAAAGGAGGAAGATTAGCTTGAAAAAAAAATCTTAATAAGTGTAATACCTATGTAATATGTTGAGAGAAATATAATTTCAGTTGAAAGTACCTGCTGGATTAAGATGTAAAAAGATAGTGTTAAAAGCCACAAAGTCAAAGATGCTCCGTATTATAACCAACCCTGTGAAGTCACCTGCTGTGGGATTGTAGATGGCTGCACCCTTGTTCTAAAAGCCATACTAAAACATCAATTTTCTTATTAAAAAATAGTTATTAATACATTTTTAAAAAGTGTGCTAAATAATGCAAACTTGACTCACTGCTTTAATCTAGCAAAACCAAATGCATTCATGAATCGGTTCCCAATTTATTAAGTTTTCCCTACAAAATATTTATATTGATTATGTAGCACCAATTGGTCTCTCACACATTTGCATTTAATTTCTTGAAAATGTTTTAAAAGTACTTTTACTGCAGTTTGTTTTAGTACATTACAGTGTTTCTTTAATTAAAAAAAAATATTGTTCATTTAGAATAGTATCATGTTCAAGATACTGGAATTTGGTACCAATCTCTGCTGCAATTTTAAGCAGCAAATTTCCTGCTAACATTTTAAGCACTTTTGAGCACATTTTTAAACAGCACTGTTTTGCCATTCTGTTCACATGCTTAACAGAAATGACCTTCAAAAATGCTCAAATGTTAGCAGGAAATGGATGTTTTTAAAATTACTTTATGGATTGGTAATAAATTCCACTATCATGACAAGCCTAGTAGAAGCAGTACAGGCAAATCCATCGTGTTGGTCTACATTGAAGAAGGAGCACCATAGCAAGGCCTTCTTATAAGAAGCATTTGAATGTAAAATGTACTATAAACACAAATAGTCATGCTAATAAGCAACTAGTTAATAGGGTAATTGGTTCCTACTAAAGTGTTACTAAATTAAGCACAAGGAATTGTATTTTTTTCACCTCTGCTTTTGGTCTCCTGGCCACTACAGGCTTTATTAGTGCCATTTAGAATATCAAACTTTACTTATTTTTCTTTCTCTATTCATAGGATGTAATTGTAGAGTCGGACTTCAGTGCAGAAGATGTTGGCCTGCTGACTGTCGTGTGTGAAGATGTCTAAAGAACCTCATTATGGATGCAATGTGGGCCTTTATACTGGAAGGAAAAGTGGTTATGGACTTTGCCACATGCAGTATGTCTCTTTTTTTGCTTTGATTTACACACTGAATTCGGACTACCCAAAGACTTTGAGCAATGCATTTGAATTTGTTCAACGTGTGTTGCTTTTGCTGGGAGGGAAGCGTAATGTGTTTTATTCGGCGAGTGCCTATATACTGCTGTGCTTTATGTTTAAAGGTTCAGGTATAATGGCATGTTTAATTACAAAGTGTTGCTTTTTAACATGTTGCTGTTTGCAGTGTTACATTTAGGACTGCAGCATTTTGGTGTTTAAAACACTTTTTTTTTTTTTTTTTTACCAAAAAAGTGTATTGTGATTTATAGGGTTGTCAAAAGTATTGAGTTTGGTACCAATCGGTACTGAAATAAATAAAAAAAAAGTCCATCCATTTCCCACTAACATTGCAAGAACTGATTGGCCATTGTGTTCACATGCTCAGTAGATATGACTGATTGGCTTTGAAGGTCATTATTTTTACCACACTTCACCACTGTTCACCAGGTGCAAAGATACAAAGACACTGGATAACTTCAAAGCACTGTCGATCAGTCGATTCATCACCAGATAGCTTATATGTTAGCTTCTAAACAAATCAGCTATCGACATGGCTTTGAAACACTTCAGTGTCTGTGTAACTTTGTTTGGACTCAGTGAAAAATGGTCAACCTATGACAGTCACAGCCAATCACAGTCATTTCTGTTGAGCATGTGAACACAGTGGCCAATCAATGGTGTTTAAGAACGAGCTCAGTAGCACTCAAATGCTGGTGGAAAATTGATATTTTTAATATTTCAGTATTGATTGATACCAAACTCAATACTTTTGACCACACTAATGTGATATTTTCTGTAGGAAAATCTAAACTACACAGTCTAACAAATTAGCTTTAAAGCTTAATATCTGTTCCTCTGTGAGTGTCTATATGCTGCCATGTTTAAGGTGCTGGTGCAATGGCATGTTTAATTACACTAATTCAAGTATCTTTTTTCCAAGTGTCAAGTATTTAAAGTTTTTTTGATAGATTTTCAAACCTTTTCGAAAACTTGTGTTTTAGGGTTGAACATGTTTATTATATTTTTTGTCTGTATTGCTGTTTACAGTATATTACAGCACTTTACAACAGGTTTTTACAAAACTGTATTGTGTACAAGTGTATTGTGATACTAAAATATCACAAGTGTATTGTGAAATTCTGCTAATTTTGTCAAATAAAATGTTTACATTTAAGACCTGTATAATGTCATTACTTGTAGGTTGAACTACATATTTTATGTTCAGTTTAATTGAAGAAAATGTGGAAACCGATTGCACGTAGTTTCTTTAGTTGACATTACTTAAAATGGTGGATTAAAACAATGTTGAGACTACTAGCATTCAAGATGTTAACTGAACATGGTAGAACAGTATTAGTTAAATAGAGTTATTAAAGTAATCTTACTATAAAACCCTAAGTAAGATTACTAAATAATGACAAGTATGTTAACTAGAATTTTCTATTAAACTTACTTAATTTTTAACAGTTAGTTTACTTTATAAGTTTTAGTTTTCTTACTTCAAGGCAATAATTAAACTTAACTTAAGATTTCCTTGTAAGTTTATATTGCAAAAATAAGGCAATCGGTTTCCAAACTTTTTTTAAGTAAACTGAACATGTTAGAATTTACAGTGTAATAAATGTGTATTTTAAAAATACTTATTTGTCATATTTCTTTATTCTAAACATTTAGGAAATATTTCTACTACACCAAGCACACATCAGGCACTCATCAAAAAGTACATCTATAAGTGTGGTTATGATGACCATCCGATAAAGTTATTAAGCCAAAAAGCTGTGCTTAAAATGTCACCTAAATTAAGTATATAAATCTTATAAATAAATTGAAAATTAAGCAAATAATTACAGAAAAATCAAATTTTTTGAGAACAAAAACCCCACCCTTTACACCAGGTTGGCTATTGGCCTGAATAATCATGGGGGGTTTAATCTGTGCAATCCTGAAATCAAATATAATAATTTTGGGATTTGACAGCTGTTTGCATCTCTTCATCTGGAACTACAGCTCTGTAATGCTGCTACATCTGAAAGCATGTAAAAAAAAATCTACATTTATTAATCTGTTATTACTCCTAACTCACTTCAAAACTCTAGACAAGTGTTTGAAATATTTCATTTCTTAATATGATTCCATAGTTGTGTGTTAATTTGCCACAGTTCATTGATAAAACCAGTTGATTACTTGTGTCTCTTCTTTTTGGCGTATTTGCAGTTTTTATGTTAGAGGAATGCTCAGAGGAGATTTATTAGTGATCATGGAGCCACGCTTCCCTAACATCATGTGCATGAGATCAGTCAAACTCTCAATTTAATTTTGATTACTCAAGCAGTCCTAATGGCAAACAAATAACACATAACTTTTCTTAAAAAGTAGCTCAATAGCTCTTGATTTTTAAAGAAGTCGCTCAACATAGAAGTGCAAC
The DNA here is from genome assembly GCF_052040795.2 of Danio rerio. Classification (NCBI taxonomy): domain Eukaryota; kingdom Metazoa; phylum Chordata; class Actinopteri; order Cypriniformes; family Danionidae; genus Danio; species Danio rerio. The sequence goes on from NC_141027.1 coordinate 37,121,666, forward strand.
GATTGCTTTTAAAAATAGCTTTCCCCTACATTAGTCTCATATCGACAAATTGTATAACCTACATCAAATTGTGTGCATGCAACATTTCATCATTCAGAGTAAATGGCAATGTAATTCACTCTCTCGCGTCCTCCGTTGCTAACCATGACCAATGGCCATCTCAGATGCATCTGTGATTGATGGAAGAAAGGTAACCATGCCAGTATCAAGCCTGAGACTCAAGAGCTCATTTCCACTAACCCCTATCAGCAGACTCTTTAATAGTGGCTATGATTGATTTAGTAACTGGCTGATATGATGTTGTGTGCCTGGGCAAATATGTAAATTTGTAGCTGACACACACCATTAGCCAGGCCGGATCACGCTCTATAAATCATGTCTTTAATCTTCTACACGCTGCTTCCTGTAAATGCTGTTCATCTCATTTCCTCCAGTATTACCTGTGTGCCTCATCCGGGTGCTGGATGTCTATTTTTGATTTATCTGATGGTGTAAATGTCTGTTTTTGCTCCTAACTTGAATGAAAGATGTTTGTGAACTTGTTTGATTAAATAGAGTAAAAATAACCCGAGGCAATGTTATCCCGTATCACTATATGTGTGTGTATTTAGATTGAGAGAGAGAGAGAGGGAAGGTGAGACCAAGAAACAGAAAGGAATCATTGATCCCGAGCTGCTGAAAACTGTCACCAAATCTTCCCCTGAGATTGTGTTGAACAAAGGTCTGATGGCTCCTCTTCAAGACAGGAATGTGCCCCATGCTAAGGGCACAGCACATCTGACAACACATTGTGCCGATGCCAGTCAACTATGTGGAGAGGGTTTAGCATGTCCTCCTCCTTTTGTCGGGAGCCCAGCTAAAACTCTGATTCTCATCCTGTTCCAAAACACTTCTCAGTTCTAATTGTTAGAAAACAAAGGGTGGCAATCTGGAATGCTGATCACCCAGAAGATATTCCAGTTATGACAATGGCTTTAGATAAGAGAGATGGGGAAACTTTTCCACGCATTGTTTTAGTTTGATGGGGTTACCAAACATTTCTGACATGATGAGCGAGGATTAGAATTTTTTTTTTTCTCTGGAAAAATAAATATGTTGATAAAACTGCCAGTAAATGCCAGTCTTAATGAGCGATTCATTAAATGCTTCACTGAAACTATTTGTTCAAAATGGCTTATTCATTTAGAAATCAAGCAACAACCTTTATAACTGAATCATTGACGTAGTGTCTATTCATTCAGGAACAAAACACTGCGGTGTTGCTCTGATAAACTTTATGAGACGTACTCAAAATTGCTTTTGCTACTTGTTCAAAAACTACTAATTTAATGAGTTCAAGAAACACTGTTCATAGGGTTTTTGTAGGATGACCTAATTGTTTTATGTTCAATCCACTTAAATTTTTAAAAATGATAAAGCTACTAAGTTAATAGGATAAGTGATTACATTTTTGTTGGGACGGCATGAAGGAATTGTGTAGAACCCTGCATTTTTTTACAGTGCATGCCTTACTAACTTCAAACTGTATTATAAGCTTAAGTCTATAAAGTTGGTGTGCTTGCGCCATTCATTGCGTGAGCACATCGTGCCACATGCGCACTGCGTGCATGGCATTCCTAATACAGTATGCGTGCAAGAAAAGAAATAACAAACTTGTGCACGCAAAAGATGCAACATGTGAATGGCTTTTAGGTAATAGCCTCAGCTAGTCTGTGTGCATATTAAGCCTCGGTGTACAAGCTTGGAACTTTAAACTAGCACACAGTAGGCTTAACTTTGTTTAGTTGCAGCAGTTTTGTTCCATGCAGAATAACCAACACAGTTAAAATATTTTGTTTTGCAGCAGCTAAATTGTTTTATGTTCAAGTCACTTAAATTTGTAAAAAAAAGATTAAGTTACCTTAATCAATTTGTGTTGGTGCAACTTCAAAGGAATTGTGTGGAACCTTGCATTTTTTATAGTGCATATTTTACTAACTTTAAACTGTATTCCAAGCTTAATTATATGTAGTCAATGCTTTTGTACTGCTTTTGGAAACATTACTTGATGACAATAATGTCAACCCACATACTGTTAAAACAACAAAATTATGGTAGATTATAAATATCACACGTCCTTAAAGTGTATGAAAATATTTATTCTCCAGCATATTATATAGATCAGTTGTTTGACAGTTCTTTATAGCGAATGCACTTTAAATTGTTAAAGTTTTTCAATACCCCATATGCTAATTATGTTATTAGGAAAATTAAAGTAGCAACACTTTATTTATACTCTGTTGAGTTGGAGTTATTATAGGAGATCTTTAATTGGAGTGAAACTGGCTAGCATAGAAGTACATTGTGGGCCAATGATCTGGGTTGTTCACAGAAAGCTCAGTGATATACATTTAAATAGTTCATTCATTTTCTTTTCGGCTTAATACCTTTATTATTCTGAGTTTGCCACAGCGGAATGAACCGCCAACTCATTCAGCATATGTTTTACGCAGCGGATGCCCTTCCAGCTGCAACCCATCTCTGGGAAACATTCATTATTCACACTCATACACTGCTGACAATTTAGCTTACCCAATTTACTACATGTCTTTGGACTGTGGGGGAAACCAGGAGCACCCAGAGAAAACCCACGCAAATGCAGGGAGAACACATAGAAACGCCAACTGACCCAGCCGATGCTCGAACCAATGACCTTTCTGTGAGGCGACAGCACTACCCACTGCTCCACCGCATTACCCATTTAGATAGTATGAAATTAAAATACTAAAACAAAAGCATTTTTTTCTCCTTGGCTTAACCTTGAAAATCTGTGTGACCCAAAAAACTCCCTGTCTGTAAGGTGTTGTTTAATGTACAGTTATAGACTTTGAACTAATGAAAATTTCACACTGGGAATGGGCTAACCTACACAATAGAAATGGAAGTCAAGATATTTCAGCATAGTCTCTCAGACATCATGGCTGTGGATGTTTAGCCAACTCTGATTTACAGGTAAGAGATAGCTTTTATCTCTTGTCGTTTTATCACATTAGGTGAGGACACGCTGTACAAGAGAACATCTGAATTCATATTAAGCTTTATATATAGCTCTTCAAGTGTAGTGTTTCTGAGATTATAATTGCACTAATGATTGCTCTCATTTCCTTTGACCTTTTATACATCATTAAAGGCTAAAAGGAAATGGAGGAAACAGACTATTTAAAGAACAGTCTGGAAAGTGTATGTTCATGGCCCTACAAAGTATATTTTGGTCTCTCAAAGCTCTCACAAGCTTTGTCCTGCTTCTCTGAAGTTATCGACCTCTCAGGCTTATTGCAGGGATATTTTCAGTGACCTAAAAACAGCTTTTGCTCTGAATCAAGCTGTTTTTAAAGACCCACTTGGCACTTTATAAGTGGGCAATGCAATAGACTGTTTTCCTGCTTAATGGTTAAACTAGCTTCGTCCAAAAATCAATTGAAAACTATTCAGCAGTCTCTGTTTAATCAAATCAGTCTCTTCCAAAAGACTGAAACACATATAATTGTTATTCTAACTTAGAGTAACACACGTCTACACAGTCAATCATTTGTGACAATGAGGAACAGTGTCAGCTATATTCATCTGATGGAGAATATTTGGTTTTCATCAAACTACGAATGTTCACGCCGAAATAAATAGTGACAGAAAAGGGGAAGAGGAGAGGGAGGATCTCATTATTATAACTGAAGAATGATTCCTCAGATACAGCTTGTCAGATGATAATATAAAAATCGTACTGCGGTGGTTGTGTTAGTCTTTTGTCAGGTTGCACCACACATACCCACAATGCCCTGCAGCTTCAGGTTGTCCTGTACGAACTGACAAAGACAGCAGGTGTGCAAATACTAGTAAGGCTCACTGAGCAAAGAGTTAAGATAGTGGGGGTAAACAAAAGACTCATTTGAATGAGCAAACAGAACACATATTGAAATGACTCGTACGAATAACAACATACATAGACTTTCAAGACTATTTTCAAAGCTGCTACGTTATGTCTTTCTTTCTTTCTTTCTTTCTTTCTGTCTTTCTTTCTTTCTTTCTTTCTTTCTTTCTCTTTCTTTCTTTCTTTCTTTCTTAGCTTGTAAATTCAGTTGGATTTTAAAACCAGTAAGTCGATTGTATGCAGCTGGAGACAGTGTTATGGAAATTAAGAACCAATGTATGTTTGCTATTAGCTTAAAAAGGCTCATCGGTTACTGACACTATGAAACTCCTCCACTTTCCCACAGAGTACAGTATCTGGGTAACTTTAAAGGGTTAGTTCACCCAAAATTTACAATTTTATTATTAACTTTCCAACCTTCCAGACCCTGAGACCTTTGTTTTCTTTAAAATACAATTAAGAAATTTTAGGTGGAATCTGAGAGCTCCCTTATTCTCCAATAACAGCAATGGTCCCGACACGTTCAAAGTCCAGAAAGGTCGAAAAATATTCTCAAAACAGACCAAAAAATAAAAGACTATTCAATTGTTTCTTCTCCTTAGTGTCAGCATATTGCGCATGAGCTTTGTGCAGTGATATAAGCAAAGTACAAGCACATCCAAGGTAATACATCAGAGACACAACCAAGTATGATGCCTGAATGCACACCAAATACTTACTGTACACAGATATGAAGAAACTGATTCTGGTAGCTTGATAATAGGGCTGCACGATATTAGAAAATTTTGCATTGCTATATATATATGTATATATATATATATATATATATATATATATATATATATATATATATATATATATATATAGTGCATTTCTGTATTTATATGTGTTGTGAGTATTTTTATGCACGTTTGGTCAATTATTGATAAATCGATGTTTACTATTTGCACCTCCATCAAATCTAATAAAAAATCTATGAAGTTTTTGGGATAACTGACACATTTTTATTGTGGTCTGTGCTATTTGCAGTGCATTTCAGTATTTGCTCATGTTGGGAGTATTTTCATGCATAACAATCTATAAATACAATCAAGAAAAAGATACAACAAAAATAAAGTGTTTTTATTTTATTTCCCGAGTCTAACCGTATTCAAGTACAGTTACTGAATGATTAAAAAAAATAATTAAATAAAACAAATCGTTGTTAAGTCACAAGTAGTGCAATTACTTATGCCTGAATCCTTTTAAAATCATTATACAATTCCAGGCATCAAAAACACATGCAAATGATACATTATAATAGAAACTCTACATTCCATACCTGCAATGTGCCTATTGCGAATAATCACATTGCGGTATCGATGCTGCACGATATATTGTGCAGCCCTACTTGATAATATTCCAATTGAGACACTGAAGGCATATGGTGTTTTGGACGAATCTAAACTAGTCGGAACCTTGCTGTCTATGAAAGATGAGCATGCGCTCAGATTTCTCCTTAAATATCTTAATTTGTATTCCAAAAATGAACAAAGGTCTCAAGGGTTTGGAACAACATGAGGGTGAGTAATTAATGACATAATTAAATTTTTGGGGTGATTTTACACTTTAAATGTGTTCAAATCTAGGTCTACTCATATGGAAAAGTTCTGAAAATCATCTCTACTGCTATCTCTCTCTCTGTCTTTCTTTTTAGGGTGTTAAGTGGATCCTTATATAGAGTCACATTTGACTGATGAGAAAACAGACCGTCTGTTTTGCATGGGAACGCAATTCTCTGTAATTCATGTTAAATAATTCATTAGACTGTGTTCAGTTTGGTCTACAGTGTACACTTGTGCTCTCTCTTTTTTTTCTTTCCCTCACACTGCCATCCGTTTATCCAAGCGGGTTTTAGTTTGTCTCATGTTTACATTAGCACTTGACAAAAATCGGATTCTCAGCATGCTGATTCACAGCTGTTCCTTTGGACTTGTTCGCTTCCAGTTACTTACTTTGTCAAAGCCAAGGAGGACCCGCCGCTGTCTCCCATGCCCGAGGCGGAACAGGAGCGTGGTTTTGTTCTGTAGTGGCGCTTTGCTCCAAGGGCACTGATTTCCAAAGGCTGGCAGCTTGTGCTGACATGCCGACTCATTTAAATTGTGCTTGACAGAACAACCCAGGGCAATTAATCATTTGACTAGCATGTGGAATGATGCTGTATCACAGACAGAGGAGAGAGAGAAAAGGACCTCTTGCACGTTTGCTCTTCCTATCCGATTCACCAACCATGAAATTGTTATCATGCCCATGACAGTGTATTTTCCCTTGTAATAAAAATCTGCTCGGCGCAAAGGAGCTCTTCTTCTCATTAAGATGGAGCAATGGACATTCATTTGCTGTCGCTTGTATAGTAACACATTAAGACATATGTTCTCTGTTTGATTCTAGATGAAGACAAGGTTCTGCCAGAGGGAGGAATGATGAAAAAAGGCAGAATGAAAAGATTTGATGCTGTGTTAGTTTTTCATAGCCACCAACCATATGGTTTCCCTCACTGCTGAGCCAGCTGCTGATATTTATTTCATATGCATATTAAAACTGGAGAGTGAATGCTTTGTAGATGGGTTCCAAAAATTGTACAGTGATTGCTTCATTGCTGATGGGTCTTTTATAAGCCTCTGAGGAATCCTTGAGAGAAACACCAGTCTGCACTCTCTGCTAAAGTGTGATTGAATGTTGCATTTAGCCTCTAATAAAGTTCTATTGGAGACTTCGGCAGCTGGCTCCCATCTGGAGTTTGTGAAGAGACTTTGACTGTGTGTGTGTGTGTGTGTGTGTGTGTGTGTGTGTTTTGGGGGGGGTGAGAAGCTTTTATTTGGTAGAAGTAAAATGGAGTCAAATGTTTATCTTGAATGAATATAGTAAATATGATTTTGAAAGACTGCTAAAGAATTGCCAGCCTACAGAAAGTGGACTGATACCTTCATTGGTTTAGAGATGTCTTCTTAGGCATGGCATTTGCTTCAGTTGAAGTTTTAAATAGTGCTAAACTGACATGTTCAATGGAAAAACGTGTGTTTCTTGCATGTGTCATGACAGTTTGCATTGGTTTTTGTATTTCACGGGAGTTTAAAAATGACATGTCAAGTAAGTGGTGCGATGGGCTTAATGCTCTTGTGTTTGAGAACAATATTCCACCTTCAATAAATGTTAACATGTAGTGTAGTTAATGTAGTGTTAACAACAAACATGCATCTGTAGCAGCTTTTTAGTTTTGCTTTGAGCTCTTTTATTGTAATTTTTCAGTAGGCCGCTCATACCAAAGAGTGTGCTAGCAAGTGTGATCAAGGTAGTACTTCTAATGGCTTTGGTTATAAAATGCAAATGGTTTGAGATCATAACATTTTTTGCTGATTATTTCAGAAAAAGTCATTTAAGTTATATAATGCCATTATGATTCACTGCAGTTTTCCAGCTGAAGGAACACTATGTATACATAAGTTTTAAATTAGTATTGGTACTAATAGGTAAACTATTTATAATGTGATTTTTTTTTTTAGATATCAATTTTTTTCTTATTTCAGACATGAACTTCACTTCTGTTGTCAGCATACAGATTCAGTTGTGTTTTTTTTTTCAAACACAAATACTTCAGTTTGGAGGAAATCAGAATGGTTAAATAGGATTATTCAGTGTGTAACACTTTTGAGCACTTTAATACACTCTGCACCCTTTTCATTACAAGTGTAAGTTATTTTATTAACGCCTGAATTAAATAGAGCATCTTTTAATTCATATTTATGCCTGAAATATCTCTCTCTCTCTCTTCATTAGTGTGTGTCAAGGAACATGGAAAAATGCATTATAATGAGGGGAGTCTGAATGGATAAAGCAGAATTATTTAACATTAACCCCTGATTAGCACTTCCAAAATAGCCAAATGAGTAGTGCTTAATGTTTAGGAAGTATATCTTTCCATGTAAAGCAGAATGGTTATTGTCTTCTGTGTAATTTTCATGATAATTACAATGAATTCCACTGGGGGTTTGCAGTTGAAAAGTGTTTCACTTCAGTTTGAAATCTCCTCAAAACTTTCACAAGTACCCATTGCTTTCTAAATTGTATTGCACTATTTTGGAGTGGTTAACACAATTGTTCAATTTGACAATAAAACGGTTTCATTCTGTTCTTTGTGAATCTTAAAAACTGACCTTTTGGAACTGATAATTTTTCACATTTAAAAATGTCCCCAGAACAGCATGCATTGCTTAGTAAATGTTGAAGGAGAATCTTTGCAAATAATTTGTACCACTTTGGCCTAAGTTAATTGACTCTACATACAGTAGCAGCAAATGTCATGAGTTTGAGGCACTTTTAAGTTTATCCAGAGAAACTTGCATGAAAAATTGTCTTCTTGTGCTGAAATGAAAGCCAATTGAAGCCCATGGAATGCTTTGATTTGTATGTGTACAGTAGGATATACAGATGCACACATATCAGCACAGATTTTACTAAACCATACATAGAATGCTCAAATATTCAGTTCGAATTTGTTTTCCCGAACATTTTGCTCTACTTTTTGGCCGACACTGATCCGGGCTGTTGTTTAACAATCTGAATAGAAACCAATGAGAGTGAAAAAAAACTACTGAAAACAACAAAACAAAAAAACACCTGAGTTGATGAATTTGAGGTGATTAAACATTTAAATATAAGCATTAAGAGCGAAAAAGCGGATGAGCTTTTCTATTGAGCATGTGTTCAGTGTCTTTCTCCATGCACACTAATAATGGACTATACTTTAAAAGGACACATGTTCATACATGTACATTATAAAAAAATCTGGGCTTAATAAACTCCCTTTTTTTTCTACAGTGCATAACTGTGTGAGTTTTATGTGAACATGCAGTCTGTCCACTTGTGCGCTGCTTCAGGGGTCAGCAGATGTTGCTACAGCATTAGCATCTGTTCACTTGAACCACTGGACATTGCACTCCGGAGTCTAACACTCTGTAAAACCCCCAACGGTAGATTTGTTTTAGGATCATTACCCCTCTCACTCACCCTGATAAAGACTGTATGAAAGCATTCATCTCCCCTTGCTCCTCTGAGCCACATGTCAGAGCCCCAGAGACGAGAATCTCCAAAGCTCTGTTTACACAGGGGCTCAATCCACTCCTGAGCTCAGCTAGCCTCAGCGAGCACCACGCTGTAAAAGAAGGCCACAATCACTCCTAATTAAGCATTGGGGTGGAGTCCGAGCTGCTTGAGTCCCCTTGTTTGAACGGCCATTTTGTTCCATGCCAGCAGTGAGAGAGTGAATTGTTATCAGTGTAATCTTTGTGGGTTGAGCATAGAAACAATGTCTCTTCAGTGTAGTAAGACTCGCCGTGTGTAAATGACAGGCAGTGTTGTGCTCGTATAGGGATCTGATTTAGCCGTATAGGTTTTCAGTGCTTTGGCATGCGAGACCTCTGTGTTTAACATCTTTGTTCTCAAACCAGCGCTGCTGCCGTAGGATAGGATCTAGTCGTTCGGCGTTCCTCGAAAAGATTGCTGAGCTATCCTCTCTTTACGAGAGAGAGATAGAGAGCGCCTGGCCCCCGTCTAACTGAGGCTAAAGGGCTGCAGAGGAGAGCTGTGATATTTGAAGTAATTCACAAGTGCATGTGTTCACACATTAGTGGGATGCAGTCGGACAGCCACAAGGTTGAGAGCTAATTACAGCATTTAAAGCCTATCAGTTCCATGTGATTGCTGCTTGTGCTGGGTAAACGGCTTTTATTTGGTATGCAGTGGAAGTTTCCCCTCACAGCGAGGGCTCTGTGGCAGCAAATTATTTTCATCTTAATTGCATGTAGGTGGAGACATGAAATAATGGGGCATATTTGTGTTCAATCTGCTGTGTTTTCATTACATTGTGGAGGAAAACATTGTTAGCGGGAGTTAATTAACAAATATGAGTAATTGCTCTACGCTCATATTTATCACTAGTGTGTTCGCAACAGGCAGGCCTGAAGCGCTAACGACAAAGTGCTACATAAATCAAAGTGCTTTTCTTTGCCAAAGCGGAGCCCTTGGGAGGTACCTTAGAGCTTAATTAGAATCTAGAAGGATTTTGTTTTAAGTGTGAGGTGAGCAAGCACTTGAATAACAATGATAAATTAGGCCCCAGAGCATTGCCTGTATGTTTTGGACCGTGCTCGCAATGTTATATCCCATTTCTATATAATTCACAAAGTGTTATGGCAGAGGCGCCGCGCCAGACATTCTGCCGGTCCTGTCGATTTGATGAGAGAGATTAACGCATGGAGTGCTGTTACTGGCAGAAAAGTTTACTGAAACGATGCCAGAGTGTTCACTGCAGAATTACCCAGATGGGATTACGTTGGACTATTCAGATTTTACTAGGCCATTTAGAATATTTTTCTTGTCATGGAGTAATATGAAGGGATGCTTAATGTTGTGCTTCGCTGTCAGTCATAATTCAGTGATTTGGCAGTCCCAAAAATTTGTCATCCAGCATATTTGTGGTCAGCCAATAAAATGCGCATTTTTTGACTCCTAAAAGCAAATTACTGTAACCTGATTGATTTTTATAACTTAAATACAGGATTCTTTATTTAATTTTTAAAAATAAAATAAGTTAGATTTTTATGCCAAATGTGGTGCTATTTCTTTAACACATAAAACCTGATTTATATATGAACATAAAGGCAACCCATTCTTAGACAAACAATTTTAGGGTGCTTTCACATCTGTAGTTCGCTTCATTTGGTCCGGACCAAGGGTAATAAATGATACATTGTTGCATCTTCTGCCGTCTTTGGGTCGTTTTCACACCACACTGCTGGCTTTGGTCCGAACCAGTTAAAACGAACCAAAATGCAGTCACCTGACAAAATCCACATCTCTCATTGGCCAGATGTTGGCTCGTCACTTCAGGAGGAGACGTGAATTAATTTAGCTAAACTGCGACATGCTCATCTTGCGTAAATATTATCAACGATCCATCAGGTAATTTTTTCCCCTCTCTGTTGGTCAACAAATATTTTCCTCCATATCCCATAATGCACAGCTCATCTGCTACGGTTACTGAATTAGTCCAAAACGCGCAGTACTTTTTGCGGTTGGACCTGTTTTAGTACGGATCATATTCTCACCACAAACGAACCGCTCCAGGGTTCGTTTGAAAGCGTACCGAGACCCCCTCTTCAAGCAGATCTCGGTATGCTAATTTGGTCCGCTTTTGGTGCGCACTCGAGTACGATTGCTGCATTCTCACCTGCCAAACGAACCGTACCAAAAGGGGAAACAAACTCTAGTGCGATTCAATCGAACTAAATAAGGCAGGTGTGAAAACACCCTTAAACTGTTCTGAACTGTAAACTCTAACAGTCAGCTTTATCAAATGAAATTAATGTAGTTAACTCAAAATTAACTGAAAGTTAATTCTACTCATTTGAGTTTTAAACTTCATTTATTAGGTTTTACCGTTCACAAATACTTGGTTTACTCAAATAGATTAAGTTCACAGTACTCATTAGGATTAGTTTTTGAACTTAAATGGTGTGTTGCAGTCGGTTTACTTAAATGATTTGAGTTACCATAACTTTTTGGCTTTTACAGTGTGAAGCCTTAATGACAAAGCAAGTTATGAATTTATCATCTAAAAAAAATACAGATTTTAAAGTAAATTTTTGACAAAATGAAATCATTCATTCTCTTTCTTTTTGGCTTAGTTCCTATATTAATCAAGGGTCGCCACAGCGGAATGAACCGCCAACTTGAAACCATTCAGTTATTTAATGTCTTTACCAAAATAAAAATTCCTGAGCGGTTTACGGTTCATTTTGACCTTAAAATGCTAACGTTTAGCACCTTAGATTTCTTCTGTTGTTTTCTGTTTAATGAACCCTAACCAGTTGACTGGCCATCAGCATTCTAGAGTACTTGCAAGAAAAAGATTTCTTCATTTAGCCATGGAAAGGAGCAGAGTGCCCTCATGTACACACACAGAGAGCATGTTTCCAAAATGATGGACCATGTATTGCCACGTAGTGCCAACTGAGGGCTTCTGCTGCTCTACCGCAAGAGGCCTTTGAGGTGCACTGAATGTTTTCTGTGGATTTAAAAAAAAAATAGTATGCCGAGCGAAAGACTTGTCTGACAGACACTTGTGCGATTCTTGATTACAGTCATACTGATACTCTGTGGACATGCATATGGACTGCCTGTCTGTCTTGGCACCAGATTCAGCCATCTGGCCTCAATTATGCTTTAAACATGCTTTGTTGTACATGACAAGTCCACACTGACAGCAAGTCTGCCAGTGTTTAAACGTCATGCCTCTGGCTATGATTATACTCAATCAGTCACTCTGATTTTAATTGGAATGGTTGAGGATGAGTGGGAGACGTGAGTGAAAATAAAACTGTCTTCATCTCCGCTGTGGTCAATTTGGAGGTTTTAAGAGTGTCTCTACAATGGAAGAAAAAGATCAAACCGCTTGTAATTGAAATCTGTACTTTACAAAGAATTATCCTTTGGAATGAAAACCTTTTTACATGTTTATCTTTTTTGCTGAGTACTTCTGAAATGGTCTCTTTTAGCTCAATGTTTCTGGATGCACATTACTTCTGAAGTGATAATCAAAATGAGCCATTGACTCATCTGGGTTTGGGATTAGCCAGAAAACAAGCTGATCATATTTCTGCTTTTTGTAAATTATTTTTATTTTTTTTTTAATCAGTAGCATCTCTTCAGCATCCTGGTGGTACAAAGAAAGCAGTCTATCTCTCGTTTCCCACAATCCTCTGAAGCGTTTCATTCCAGACCTTTCCTCTATCTCTTTGCTCTTAGGCTCAGATTAGCCGCTATCCATTGTCTTCACTGGACCCGCTGTTGTCGTAATTGGCTGGTTGTGCTGTTGTGAGGTTTACTTTCAAAATGTCCACACTAACAGTGTTAGGAGTACAACAAAGTCCCTAAAGACCTCTTCGGATGCAGAGAAACGGGTCAAACACTGACCTAATGAAGACAGATGGAGGTGGACACAGTGTCCACATGTGCTGTGGATGATGCTCGGCTTGTGGAATGTTTTGTGTGTTTCAGCCAATTTGTTATTTTAGTAGAGCACTTCTCCCATTTGGCCTGTAACAGAGGTCAAGACTCAAATATAGGATCTGTTATTGACCCCCTTTTTCAGACTTTTCACCATAAAATGGGGTAAAACTGCACAATCGATTTGCTTTAGCAGTGCATAACGCCTGATTCGCAAAGCTTCAGCTGTCAATGCTTGATGGAGGGCGTGTCTGATGTTTGGAAATGACACGATTGTCATTGCAGCCTCAGCCAATGAAGTAAGTCCACAATCAGCTACTGTCTGAGGTATTTGCTTGAATTGATCTGATTGGCTGAAGCTTCCGTTGGCACATAATTTTGAGAAATTCTCAACTTCTGCAGCAAGCATCGCCACTTAAGCAACACCAACGGACCCACAATTCAGTTCGACAGTGCTTGATGTCACCCATTCAAAGTGAATGGGAAGTGTTGATGCTGACGCCCCATGTGATTGGAACATCACTGACACAAATGTATTTTTTTATTTACTATTTTTAAAACCAGTTATTCAATTAATCAGCTAATACTGTTAAATAGTATCAGTAATACTGAGCATTTGAGTTTCCTCAATAACAGACTTTTGCAATGTATATTGTTTGAATGACGTATACATACATTTTTCCTGCTTACCTTCTTGTTTGTTGTTTCTGTTATGTCTGAATCAGTCAAAATATGATTTCCACCTTCTCTCTTCTGTTCTCTTTGTTGCTAAAGATAAGTTCTCTCTTCATCCACACCACACTTTAAATGATGGCACAGTTTCAGTAATTCCCGGTTTTATTTCAGTTTCTCTTTGATCTCCGCGCTGTCGCTCTGTCTTCAAGAGAGGAATAATTTTAGGGCATATATGTGCAAATCCTTAGTGCTCTTTTGTTCCTGGGCGCTCAAAGTGTCACCATAATGACCAGAAGTGAATAGAGAAGATTAGGTATTGTAATTTCTGCTGCACTGCCATCGTAATCTTACCCTGTCCTTTGAATTGCAATGTTAAAGATGACAGTTCAGGTGTAAACACGGTGCGATACATTTTGGGTTGCCTATTGATTCAATAGACCGGCTTGTTCCTTTATGCTTTTTCTTTTATTAAGCATGAAGCCCGGAAGCTAGTTTGTCTTTCATATATGAGCAAGACATCGCTTTCCATACAGCTGTGTGTGTGTGAAAACACAATAGGTGCAAGCAGTCTGTGTGGCACAAAACCTATAAACCGTTTTCATTATTCAGGCTAATTTATATCAACCACGCTGTTAATCTTCCACAACCTGTTGATTGCTTTGTTTCTCGACACATTTCTGGAGGGCGGCCATAGCTGTGTTTTCAGAAGGACTCCTGTCAGTGGCGCCAGGCTACACAGCCACAAATTGGAATGTGGCACTGGACCGGGAATACAGCCAAGATTTAAATTAGACAATAACCCCTGGCCCCTCATGCAGGCTTCTCTCTGCAGCTGTAGGCTGATCCATTTGTTTAATATGGTGGAGTATTCGCTAGAATAATAAGCTGATGTATGAGCTGGCGCTTAACAGTTTGTGTTTCACAGACTTGCCGAGATTGAACAACTGGCTGACAGTGCCGATGTACCCAAACAGCAATAAAGGAAATGTACAATATGTAACAGCTAAATATACACTCTTGGTGAAATTAGTCATGGAAATGATGAACACAATACTTTGGAAGTTTCACAGTGAGTTGCTTGGTAATATGAAAAGTCATTTAACATTTTTTATTGGGTACACTTTTTATTGCGTTTTTTAATATTATTATTTTTATACAGCCCTTGTTGGTACATTCCAAAACCTGAAATTAAAGTAGGTGCAAGTGAACATAAAACCTACGTTCAACTTTGTGTGTGTGTGTGTGCTCCTGTTTTTATACCTCGGTTGCAACTTAAACCTTTATGCACACTGACCTGTGTCATTATGAGGACATACATTAAAATCCTTTGGGTTAAACAAGCTTATACAAAATACACAATGGATGTCCATATCCGATTATGTGATAAGATCACGCGGTTTCAGACTCGATCGGAATTGAATGTTACCTCCCGATCAGGACTTGAATATATATGTGTATATTCTAATTATTTTTGACACATCTATAGTTATGCGGTAGTACAGTATTAGACCTGACTTCACACACAAACAGCAATGCGTGCGGCATGACATCACTTTGTTGCAGAGATCCTATTGGTTAAATGCCAGTAGAACATGGAAGCAGCTTGAAGCAGGAAGCGCGAGTATATCTGCGGTCTGGAGATTTTGTAAAGTTGATGACGACAACATTGCTATAGCAAACTGTGAGATATGTAAACTTGGGATTGCCTGCCGGATGTTTTAAGTTGAGGAGCTATTTGTTTTTATTTTAGATTTTTTTTTATATTTACTGTTGCACTAAAGTCCAAAAGTAAAGCCTTTATGTTATTTATTACCTAATTAATTCAAGCTACCTCACATAAGTGCAATGTTTGTTAACAGAGTTGTTGAATGTTAAAATAATAAGGAACATCCTGGATCTTTTTCTTCGCTCTTCTTTTTTCTTTTTTATGTATTATAGAAGTATCGAATCGAGTTTCTGTATTGGTAGATATTCAAAATCAAATGACTCGAATTCGGACGGAAAAAAAAAAAAAAAAAAACCTGATCAGGACATCCCTAAAAGAATGAAGTATTTTTAAAACTTCAAAATGCTGAATGCTTTATGTGATGGTTGGATTTAGGGTAATGTTGTGGAATATAACATTTTTACTGTATAAAATTTTTTTTTTCTATGGACGGTCATCCCATGAATAGCAAATCAGATGTGTGTGTGTGTGTTTAGGTGTAACTGGATGTACTGTTCTATTGTGGGAATATGTGAAGCTTTATCCATGGTGTTAGCTTTACTGTGGCACAGAGCCAGTGTTGTACCCATCGAGATCAAAGATGAAGCATCAGCTTGTCAGTGCTTTCTTTAAAGGGTTTCTGGAAGGATTGAAATGAAATAACTGCCCTATGACTCCAGCACAGGAAGCTCCAGAGCTTGTCATTAATTGGGGGTATTTAGACAAGACTAAACTGGGACATTTTGTTTTGTGTAAGGATCTCAGATTAATGACAAAGCCCCATGGTAGGTCCGGCTCTGTTGCACAGCAGAAGCAGATGCTGGGGAGGTGGGAGGTGTGTACTTGTGTGTGACGTCTTATGTTGAATCACGTTGATACTCCTTGATGGTCCAAATAGATGATTGCTTTTAATGTGTTAAAATAATAATAATAATAATAGTTATTATTAGTACTGTTGTTGTTGTTTTTTATTTTTGTACCAACTCTAACAAAAATAATAATTATGAAAACCGTTAAGTAGAGCTGCACGATTCTATTCTTTATCTGCACGATAAAGATCACGATTTTCTCACGATTCTGTAGATGTTAAATAAAGCTTAATATGATTCAGCAATTATTATTGTTTTTTTTCTCAAACATATGGTAAAACAACAAAAATAATATTATGTGTAGGTCTACTGGTTTCTATAAATAATTATATTCTATTTAAAATAATTCTGATGTTGAATTATATTTGAGATATATGCTTAAAATCTGTCATTGAGAACATTATTAGACCATTTAATTCACTGGTAAAATTAACATTATATAGGCTAGAGTAGTTATACTGACACTGTAAACATTTATTTTCATGCACAACTGTGTGTTCGCTATGAAAGAAAAAACATATCAAATGCTTGTCGCAATTTAATAATGTGCATTCTTTTGGTTTCATTTTCACTTCTAAGTGCTGTTCATGCTTCGCGTGCGGCTCTCAAACTATCACTCTGTGCCACAAACTGAATATTATTTACAACTTTATTACCTGTTACTCACAGCCTATGCAGGTTCTGTTCACTAAAGTAGATGCAAATGC
Organism: Danio rerio; assembly: GCF_052040795.2. Lineage (NCBI taxonomy): Eukaryota > Metazoa > Chordata > Actinopteri > Cypriniformes > Danionidae > Danio > Danio rerio. The sequence continues at coordinate 37,138,571 of NC_141027.1, forward strand.
GTGTCTATCTTTAAGTAGGGTGTGCGCCCGCCCTCTCTGTGATAACAGGTCACGGTCAGCAGCTCACGTCACATGTGATTTCCCGGCCACAAAAACATCATTATATGAAGACAAAAATTAGATTTTTAGGTGAATTATACCTATAAAAACAGTATGCGACTCTTTCAACATTATTTGGAGGTGTCCATGTCACTGAGCAATGTATGTGAAACATTGAGACGACTCGTGCAGCTGCCTTTGCTTCTTTCCTGAACTTGAAATTATGATTGGCAGAATCCTGGAAATGCTGGATTAAGAATCTCTAGGGCAGTGGTCACCAAACTTGTTCCTGGAGGGCCGGTGTCCTGCAGATTTTAGCTCCAACCCTAATCAAACACACCTGAACAAGTTAATCAAGATCTTACTAGGTATACTGAAACATCTAGGCAGGAGTGTTGAGGCAGGATGGAGCAAAAAACTGCAGGACACTGGCCTTCCAGGACCAGGATTGGCGACCCCTGCTCTAGGGGTTCGAATCGATATCGCGATCATTTTTAGATTGTGCAGCTCTAAGGTTCAGTAGTAGTAGGAGTATAGTACACTGTAAAAAATGCCTCGACTGTTTACAACACAAATTGATTAAGTTAACGTAATTGTTTATGCAATTTTAAGTAGATTTAACTTTAAAACAATTAAGTTGTACCCCGAAAAACTCAAAAATTTTTTGATTCAGTTTGTTTTAAATAAGCAATTTGAACAACCAGCAAAAATATATTTTTTAATGTAATAACAACTAGGGTTGTTGCGATACTATTAATTCATCTTACGATACTATACCAGCTGAAGTATCACGATACCAAGTAGTATTGTTATACTGAAATTCATAACTCGTATAAAGAAAATTGTCAGAAATACTATACTATGTTATAATAGGCCTACTTGAATTTAGTTCATAATTCCCTTATTAATGAAAAAATTATTATTTGTCACTTCACCTACAATTTATTCATTCTTTTCTGTTTATTTTGTAAATAACTGACCAAAAAATTCATTAAAATAAAGATACAAATTATACTAAATTAAATATGTTATAAAATATTTAAGTTAGTTTTTTTCCCAACAAATTTAGGTTAAATGAACCCAAATGAACCGATTCAGATGTCCGTTCGAACTGAAGTATCAGAAAATGTGCAATAGTCTACCATAAAAGGCTCGAATTCTACACAGTTTTGCAACCTTAAAGGGCTCCCCAGACTATTAAAATAAAGTGGTTTATTGTTGCACAAATGTGTGAGCATGTAGTGACCTTTCCAAATACATCATTATCTGTTGTAGGTAAACAACTAATGACGATACTAACATTTACAAACTACAGTGTAAATGCATTTACAATACCGCCAGTATTTTGGAGCCGTAGTATTTCGATACTTACATAGTATCGGTAAATCGTGCAATCCTAGTAACAACATAATTATAACATAATTTTAACTCTTACTAATTGTAACAAAATAAATAATTTATTTAATAATTATTTTCATTTTGATTTAATTAGTTACATCATATTAATATCGCATATTAACATGATAACTTTATTGTAAAATTGTTGGAAATTATAATAATGATTAATATTTAAATGAATCATATGAATTCTGTCTTTACTCCTACTTTAATTGATCATTAATATACTTTTTCATTTCAAATTCACTCTTTAATTCATATTCAATCACTTCTCTTCATACACGGCAGTGATCTAAGTCTTGTCATGCTAAAAGCTCTGTAGATGGAAACTCAAGGACTTCTATATAGATCCGTTTCATATCTCTCATCTGGTGGGAAAAATCTCTCAAGTAGCTCTCAGATTTCATTGTAGCCACTTGTAGCTCTTTTAGCAGTGGTGCACTAGTCCACATCTTATCTTTTAACTCTTTTCCTCTCATGTTTGTGAAGGCCAGCATCTACAGCAATTATCGTCATCCTGTACCATTGTGTTCTTTTACAAACAGCCTTTAATTCATCTAAATGTAGTTGTTTTAAAAGAATCGGAGATGTAGCTGAATGCAATAACGGAATGAGAAAGCAGAGAAGAGAGAAATAAAAGTAGGAGGGATGAAGAGAGAGAGAGAGCAATAGCATGAAAGAGAGATGAGATGAGAGGAAGAGATGACTGTCTAAAGAGAGTCTCTGTCAGTGTGATTGTATTCTTCTCTGTGTGCAGTGCTTTCATGTAATGATTTTAGCTTTAAACTGACTTTTAGTGATCGATTTCTCCTGCGGATCAGAACAGCCCTGCTTTAGGCTCTTTGTGTGGGCCTGCTGGACAAAGACGTCAGTTTACACATTTCCCCCGCTCAACTGTGCGTACTTATGTCGTTTTATGTTTGTGTGAACCACCAATATTGTGTATATGTTGTGTGTTGTTATTCCTGCCATCTTAAATGCTGACTTACTGCCTCGCTTAAATGACCGAGGATAATTCCTTGTCTGAAAATGCTATTATTTTTATATAATAACATAGACTTGAATATGTGCCACACAGCAGTATGTTTGTTGACTCACCCATTTGTGGATAATGACCATGTGCCCTCAGTAATTCTTCAAACAGGCTGTTGGTCATGGTCACATTCTTCTCAAGTGCATTGTGTTTGGGTTGTGTCGGGTATTAGTTTTGTAATATAGTTTTTTCCCCCAGGGTGATTGAATTCACTCTGTTGTAATAATATCTTATTTCCCTCTGGAAACACTTGCATAAGAATATACAAACAACTCAGGTTATGAAACCGGGCTCAGTGTGGACGCTGGTGTCCAAAAAGAAAAAAAGGCTGGAGCTTATTGTAAAAAAGAAACAACAAAAACGCTAACATCTTTAGAAGATTGCCTGATATGATTTGAGTAAGTTTAGAGGTTTAAACTGTATTGAGTTCATTAATAATAAAAAGTAAATTAAAACACTGGGTACATAAGAGAAATTAAAATCTTAAACTTGGCATAATCAACTTGCATAAGAAATGAATAGCCTTCCTGCAAAATGTTTCGTTTTTAAAAAACGTTTCCCAAGTTTAATGAACATATTTAAGCACAGCTTTAATAATAATTTTTAATATCAAATCTTTTTTCACTGCCATGATGATAGTAAACACTATTTACTTGTTTTAGATATGCACTTGTTTTACACTATTTACTATTTTGCAAGATATTAATGTTCAGCTTAAAGTGCAATTAACTAAGGTTATTAAGTTAAGGCAGGTTATTTAGGCAAATCATTGAACAACAGTGGTTTGATTCTCAAGCCTTTCAGAAAAAAATATATATATTCAACACAGGCTTATTCTGAAAACATAGTCCTACTTTAGTTTCTGGAGACCTCAAATTATGTGGCCAGAGGTACGTATGGCTGCAGTTCATTTTTAAAGGAACAATACGTTGCAGTATGACTGCGTTCCTTTTCCCGCTTACCAGCTGACCGCTTACCCTCGTGTGGACGGCTTTCCCACTATAACCAGTTTGTCTAGTTAGCTCATCAAGTACGTTGGCGGACTTGAGACGCAGAAAGGAGTTGACTACGATGACAACGGGGTTCGGGTCTGGTAAAGAACGGTTTCAGAAATCAGGCAAAACAGACAATCAGACAAAAACAGAATCCAAAAAATAAAAATAAACAGTTCGAAAACGTGTTTAAAATCAGACAAAGGCTTTTTTTTTTAGATTGCTTTTGTAAATTGTTGGTTGGGTTTAGGAGAGTGGGTGAGTGGGTTGGTGGGTCAACCGATAAAATTAGTTGGGTTTAGGAAAGGAGGAGAGTGGGTCAGACGATTTGTCGGTCGGTCGGTTGGTTGGTTGGTCGGTCAGTCAGTCAGTCAGTCAGTCAGTCAGTCAGTCAGTCAGTCAAACAGTCAGTCAACAGCGGCCTCTGTTGGGTTTATGTGAGAACAGTTGGCACGAACTGCACTAGCGAGAGAAATTTGAGATATTAAAAAAAAGAGTACACAGCGGCCTGCAAAAATACGTACCTCCTTGGACGTATTTTGCGGTCTCCAGAAATATATGTATGACTATGTTTTCAGAATGAGCCTAGTTTGATTATATAAAGGGCTATTGACATTATTATTATTTTTACTATTTGTTATTAAAAACTGCTATTTTCCCAGTCAAACTAAGATATATAAAACTTTGTTAAACATCACTTTAAAAAATACAATAATCCTTCACTATAATGCAGTTCAGACTCGCAGTTTTGCCGATTTTTTCGAGCTATTTGGAATGCTTTTTTTTACAGCGCATTGTGCTCTGCGTCCTGATTAGTGCATTATGTTCCATGTCTTGATTGGCTGTAGACCATTGTCAATCAATCACCTTCGTGAAACACCTCCTGTACAGTACAGAATGCGCTCAGCTTGCCAAATGTACATAAATCTTTGATCGCTAGCAGTGTAACTTTTAAGTGCTGCACTGTATGTTTGCAAGTTTCTCGCCTCAATGTCAACGAAACGTTCTGCACCATCAAAGGCACCTTCCTTAGCAAGGCAAAGGAAGATGGTAATCATCGCACAAAAAGTAAAACTTCTAGACATGCTAAAAGAGGTAGAAGTCACGCGGCTGTAGGACGCCATTACGGAATAACTGAATGAAGATCAAATGGTTTTGAATTTTAGTTTGATTCTATAATACTGGACTTATTTTTCTATAAAGGTTTGAACTTCAAGAGTGTTTAAACATGAGAGAAAAGTGTGAAAACGTTTAATGCCTGACTGAAAATGAATGTATAACGTGTGTAGTGATGGGTTTTTAAAGCCTTAAAACATGTCTAGAAAAAAATAAACGGACTACTTTGCGGATTTTGCCTATTGCGGGCTTTTTTTAGAACGTAACTTCTGCGAATAACGAGGGACCCCTACATTTGAAAAAATAATACAAAATAATTATTAGAATAATTATAAATAATAAAATAATTTCACAGTAGAGCTAATAATTTTACTTTCAGTTTTATTTGTTCATCAGTTGCAATTTACATGTAAAATTATACAAAATGTTAGTCTGGTTAGACCATTTTCAGTTAGTATAGAGGCTTAAAATGGGTAATCTTGTATAAATAAAATATAAACATGCTCTTTTATTAAAAAAAAGGAAATAAAATGTATGAGGAAAATTTATCTAATACAGGACACGCATTATTGACTCAAGTTCACAAGTGAAGTTCATGTTTGTGCATAAATTAGGAGCAGTATCTACACTTGGAGAAATTTTTTAAACCACTAATGTGAAAAGATACAAGAATATCTGTTTTTTTTTTTTAAAAATGAGAAATGTCGTTGTTAAATGACGGGTTGACTAGTCCTCTGTTGTGACTAATGTATATCAAGGGTGTGTCCTGAACTCGTAACTGTTCACTAACAAGGCAGAGGTAGCGTTTGTTTTGCTCCTCTCATCTTGTTAATTACAGAGGCTTCATTGTCTGATTTGACCCATTTACAGCATTCTCTCTTTCATTCTTTCAGTTCGTCTCATCCTCCCATCACTGCTAATCTCATTTGGCATCTGGCTCAATCCCACCCTGCCATGAACATGAGAGGGTCTGCTCTCTCGCTCAAGAGAGCCAAGAGTGACAACAACACCCCTGTCTCCCTTTCCATTCACGCTTACTTCTGTTTCCTAAAAAACTCATTCATTATACTTGTTTACCTCTATCAGCTGTTGAATGTACAGCTGAGGACTCGGAGGTCATTTAAAGCAGTGTGTCTCGGGCTTCTGTAATATTCGTTTGAAAGTAATGTTTGTTCAATTAATATTCATGAGTTGTGGATCTGCATGTGTCAGTGATGCGAGGCAAAGAAGCAGGTAATGGGATTTAAAACAGGGTGAATGCTGATGGTGTGAATGAATAACTTAAAGCCTGGAGCAGTGCTTGTGTACACACACACACAGACGCATCTTTGTGTCTCCTTGCTGTTTGTATTATGTAGACCCACATTAGTGATGAAATGAGGCATGAACTTTTTTCCATTTTCATTTTCTCAGAATCCACCTTGAGTTCTCACATTCTGTCTCCCATTCAACAGATCTATTTCTCTCTTTTTTGCTTTAAATTCCTTAAAATATGATTATTTGGTGATTCATTGGTAATGTCGATGTGAATTTTCATTCTTAACCCACTTTCCGTAATGTAACTTATTTCAGAGTGAAACTGGATCTATGATGATGAAAAATTGTGTGGTGGAGTAGATTAAAGAAAACGATATGTCTGGATCTATTCTTGTGCAGAATAAAAGTTACACAGTGCATATCTTGATATTGGGCCATTCCTTCATGATTGTTTTTGTTTGTTTGTTGTCTGAACGTTCATTTATTTACTTTTTTATTTTGATTGGTGTCTATGGTTCTTTTGAGAACAGGGGCGGATTTGACCAATAATAAGGTAAGCGGCCCCCAATAAATAGCTATCTAAATATAAATTACAGCTATAAACTATATATAACATTGTTTTCTGTCATATTTTGTAGGGTGAGAGTCAAACAAACAAAGTTTTAATGTAATTAAATATTATTTATTATAAAGTAAAATGTAATATTATTATAATAATGTAATGTTATTTAATAATAATTTTATAATTTAATATTTATTACATCTCCACACTCCACCAGCCCCAATCATGGTGCATTACAACAGCCAAATGTAAAAAAATAAAATAAAAATGTATTAAATAATTAATTTAAAGAAAACTAATCATTTTAAATGTAGAGATTGCATTAAAATAAAATGAAGAAAATACCTTTGAGGAAAATAAAAAACAGCTAAATAAATAAAACTAAAATAAAATTAGAAAGGGTGCAGTTTAGGACTTTTGGGCCCCGCGGCTGGAATTGCTTAGGGCCCCCAAATCACTTAACGCACACCGGATTGAGAATGAATAAGCTTTTCAATGTATTTCATGACAAACCTGTAACATCCATGAAATCCAAGTTGAAATAGAAAAACCTTGGACCTAATCCTTCTCAAGAGGTAATTTGGAAAGTGGTTATTTTAGATGATGTAAAAACATTTGGATGGAATACAGGTACTTTGAGGTAATTGTTATTTACAGTAAATAATCCAAACTTTCTTCCCAATAAGAATAAATGGTTGTTTTGAGAACAGAGAGCAGAACCTAAATGCTTGTTTCTGTGGCATCACTGTGAAAATGACCAATTTTAGAGTGTTTCGTAACATTGAGCATGTTTACATTAACACCAATAATCTGATTTTAAAACGATTAAGACCATACTCTGATTAACAGTTTACATCTAAACAGTGATTTTTGATTAATTTAATCCGATTAAGGTCATAATCAAACTAAATGGAATTAAGACATGTGGAATAGGCTAAAATATTACCGTCATGTAGGATTATGTACTATATTATGTAAAACAGGATCATGAAAGGAACATTCAAAAAGTATCACATGTAAACAATTAATCATATCATTGTCTTATTCAGATTAAGGCAAATAATTTGATTACTGATTTCCATGTAAATGTAGTCACTGTCCAGTAGCCTGAGTGATGTAAGCAGAAAAAGCATATTTTTATTATGTTGGTTTAAAGACCATGAACAACAAAGCATTATTTTTTTGTTTTCTTTGAAACGTGTACAGAACAGTTCTTAAGATTAATTAAAAATAAGTCAACATTGATTTCGTGTAAATTGCTTTGTCTTATTACTTTTTATTGTGTTTGTTTTCTGTGTAATTATCCTCTATTTTTGGATGGTCGGGTGAGGGAAATTCTTCTCTGTAATGAGATGTGTATTCAAAGACCTCTTAATCTATCTCTTTCTCCCTATTGGTTGCTCCAAAAACTAATTTTTATCCACAGAGACATGTGCTAAGAAGCAGAAAGCATTTGCTTTTCTCAAACTACTCTCAAGCACCTCACATCAGTGCAATGACTATTATTAAACGGCACCTGTCCTTCACCACTGACTCCAGACCCCTCTCTAATATGATCAAAACATTTAATTAAAAAAAATGATTCTTTAAGACTGTGTGAAAAAGCGTTCATTTTTCAGAGAGACATCATACAGCTGACATTATGCTGTATTGTGTGAGGAAGTGTGTTGTTCCTCTTCAGTGTAGATGCACCAGGTGAGCTCTCCAAAAGGCCTCCTCAGCCCCAAACACCTGCTCTTCAAGTCCTGCAGCTGCACACGCTGCTACACGTGTATATGGGCTGGTTAGACTTTTAACATATCAGCTCATTCTTTTTCTTTTCCCCTCTGCTCTCTCTCGCTCACTCTCTCTCCAGGGCATAGACTAATTAATGGATACCATTCGCAGTTGATTAGCTACAGTTCCTTCGGTAATTACATTCGCATACTAACCACTCAGACAAAAAGATGAGGGGGAGAGAGAGAACAAAGCAAGGGAAAAAATAAATTAATGCTCTTCTCATTTTGCTCTGATCTTAATTTGTTCCTGCAATTGTTTGCCCTCCACAATGAGATAAGAAAAGCCCCCTTTTCCCTCTTATTCCAACTCTTCTGGTTGTGTAACATCTGAAGGAATCACTTTGTTTTAAACAGACAAAAGCTTGCTGTTGGATGTGCTGTTGAATCAGGGCCTTGAGGCTGTTATGAAGACTTGCTCTGGTTGATGTTTGTGTGCCTATGTGTGTGTGTATGCATGATTTGTCTGGTTATAGAGGGCCCTCTGTGCTGGCCCTCCAGCTGCTAACCCATAATTCCTCATTTTGCTCTTCCATTGTTCCTACCTGTCAGTGTGTTTGTGTCTCAGAAGAAAAGATAGGATGCCTGCCATTTCAACCATTTGCCATCGCGTTTGATTTAGAGGGGTACAGACCGAATAAAGGATCAGAATAAAGAAAAAGAGCTCCATTTAGAAAGGAACGACATGGATATGTACTGTACCATAACAAATGCCACCATCCTATCATATTTTCACATGTAAAAAATGACCTGAATATATTGCACGTAGCTTCTGTTTACCATGAACGATTTATCATTTTCCAGGGATCAGACCTTGTGCGTACTGTATGTGTGGGTGGGTTGTTTTGCAGTGCTATGCAAGCTGTTCTGTGTTCACCTACTGTAATAAACCGTGATCTTTCATTAGACGATGTGGACATTTCAGAATAGTAAGATGTTTGTGACTCTCCCTCACTTTTTTAATGCAAAGTTTGTCTCTGCGAGAGAGACGGCAAGCCACACCTAGCTGCCTCACTGATGCATTACATTACAAGGCGAATTGGGTTTCTTCATGTGCCATCGAAGTCAACCTTGCCATGAAAAATATTTAGTTTTTTTACCAAAATAGCAAAACCCTTTCTAAGTTTTTTTTTTTTGTGTGTGTGTGTGTGTGTGTGTGTGTGTGTGTGTGTGTGTGTGTGTGTGTAGGCTTGTATTTTAAAAGTATTTTAAAATGTCTCTGTCTGTGTTTTCAAACAATTATATTTGATTCACCAAAGTCACACAAGTGGCAATTTCATATCTTTCACATCCATAATGAAGAGGTGTCAAATCTATAATTACGCTTTTTCCTCATAAATGCACAAATTCTGAATGAAATAAATGAAGCCTTATCCTTTTGATTAGCGTTCTTTTTTTTGGGTTGTGCAGTTTATTCCACAGAATTTCTACAAAGTATGTTGCATTCTATAAACTCAGACTTTTTTGGTCACATCCTTGACGCATGTCTATTTTCCTCATTTAAAATGTAAAAAATTGAAGAATATTGATATTTTTCTGCTCACATAACTCTGCGGTTAGTAGTTTTAGAAAACATAAGTGAAGTTTAATTTAACTACTAATTAAACTAATTTCGAGAGGTGCATTTGCTCATGATTGACCCAGCTGGTCCACATTAGCTAATTATGATCCTCCAATCAAAGGATCCCAAATCACTATATATATCCTCATTTCCTTTCTACAACTATCTTCGTCTGGAAGAAACCCCCCTCCTCCCCTTCTTCCTTCTTTATCCAGAATGGGCGGCACGGTGGCCCAGTGACTAGCACTGTTGCCTTACAGCAAGAATACCAATGGTGTTGGGTCCTCGCTGAGCCATCTGGTATTTCTGTGTGGAGTTTGCATGTTCTCCTCGTGTCCGCGTGGGTTTCCCCCGGGTTCTCCGGTTTCCTCCCACCATCCAAGTGTGCTCTATATTATAGATAAAATAAGCCTAAACCTTTTTTATAATGTCTTACTCTCAGGAAGTTCACCTTGGCCTCAGCAGCGGGGGAGTTTGAGATAGACCTGAGCTCAATCTCCACTCGCCCTGCAAAGGTGGGAGCCCTGGGCTCGAGGATCCCTTGAGCTCAGGGCTCTCTCCCGGGACAGCATGCCAAACAAGCTATGTATAAATCATGAGCTAAGTGTAAACTCTTGAAACAGATGTTTCAATATAATGTTAACATACTTTCTGTGTGAATTTATTTTATTTTATTTTTTGAGTTTTTACTTGAAACGACACTACCATCACGCTGGAATTGCGCCACTAATACCTATGTATTTGAGTGATGAGCTAATAAATGAACTGTTTACTGCTTTACCTTAATTTATGCATTGTATTTTCTGTGGCTTTTAGATTCTAAAGAAACAAATAAAAGTAATTTATGTATATCCTTATTTGAAATCATGTGTTTAGGTTTAGATTTCTTTGTATTTTTTTTTAAGTGCAATTATATTTAAAATATGTATATAAACACTAATTTAAAGACCAGTTTATCACCGAATTAACGCCATATTAAATCTGATTTTCATATTTATTGCATGAATGTGTGTATATATATATATATATATATATATATATATATATATATATATATATATATATATATAAACAATTAATTAATTATGCTAAATTGCAAAAAAAAACAGCACCATGCACTAATGATTTTGTTGAAATATGTACACTTTAAATATACACTGAAATATATATAATTCCTGAAAAAACAACAAAACAAATGCTTTTCTTAAGTAAAGTCATAGGTAGGGATGTAACGATTTACCTGACTAATCTTCACAGTATTCACAATACTAATCTTAAAATTTACAAAATAATTTTTTTAACAAAATAAAATAATTTCTGCAATAATTAAATTGAAATAAAAAATATCTAAATAAAAAGGTGAATAATACAAACTAAAGACTCTTCAACATATTAACAACTAAAACTTTGATTTAATAGCATTTTTTTTTTTTGCGTATAGATGTTTTTCACTGTGCTACATCATATTCGATGTTCTGTTAGTGTAAGTAAACATCTTTTTGCAGTATTTGCACACAGTTTGTGTTTTGTCTGGCACAGCTCACCGCTGTCATTATAGTCTGCTGCTCCATCTCCTGCTCGCCGCTGATGTGCAGGTAAAGAGAGTTTGCGCCTGTAAACACAGCACCCTCTCTGTTCAAAACTTTTATCGCGATTCGTTCAACATTTCTACCGGGTTGAATCATCACATATTTGAATCGATTTTCAACCAGCTCACAGTGAATTGTTACATCCCTAGTCCCAAGCTGATCTTTTCTTTAAAGACTCACAAGGGCATACTAGACCAGTGGTGTAAAGTAACAAATTACAAATACTCAAATGACTGTATATGAGTGGTTTTTCTCAGGAATTATAATTTCTTAAGTAGTTTTAAATATCTGTACTTTTTCTTTCCCTTGAGTACACTTTTAGTGCAGTATCAGTACTTTTACTGCAGAACTTTTTTCAATCTGTAGTCACTCATTTATTTTTTGTAGTCTAAAGGTATTTCAAAATATTCAACCAAAAATCAACCTAAAATCAACCAATTATCAACGTCTAATAATGTTACAGCTTAAGGTTGGATGGACATTACCACTATGATGTCTATAAGATGTTGGATTTTGGTTGCCATACCAGACGAATAAATGTCAGTATTTGACGTCAATATGATGTTGGTTTAATATGTTGGCTCTGTTCGATTTTGGTCACTTTCTGACACCACCTAAAATCAACCAAATATCACTGTCCTTTGACGTTATTGGACATCAACGTAATGTTGTCCTTAGATGCTGGCTAGACATTTAATTTTGGCCACCTGACATCACAACCTAAATCTAACCAAAAATTAGCATCTTATGACTTAGTGTACATGCTGAGCAATAACTAAATGCACTACAGAATGTTACGTTTACACACATTCACAAATTAGATGTAAATGTATCAGCTTTTTACAGTGCAATATTCTCTACACTTGAGTACTTTTAAAAGGTTTTACTCATACTTTGAGTAATATTTACAACAGATGCTTTTACTCTTGCACTACATTTTTAGGCAAGTAATGGTACTTTTACTTAAGTTAGATTTTTCAGTACTCTTTCCACCACTGTACTTGACACACCAGGCTTTGGTGTTAACTTTCCAATTCTCACTCCTCAGTGTCAACAAATTAATTTATTTTGAATTCAATTCCCAGCCCTTCTATTGTGTGCATAAAAATATGCGCATTTGTACAGTATATGGTGTTTGCAGAATTGCACTATTGATAATTAGAAAATGCCAACTGAAATAACTATTGTATTCTTTCTTCTTTTGCAGTTTGCGAATAACAACAACTACATGAACATGGCTGATGCCAACGGAGCTCTGTTAGCAGGAGGAGATGTGAGTAAATTCTTATAAATAACCTTTTGCATTTCCATTGTTAGCTCATGCCAAGAGCCATGTTACTCTGTAGCCTCTTAAAAAAGTAATTTCCATGTCTAACTATTTATTGTTTTAAAACAAAGTCAATTAATTTAGCATGCATGCCTGTGTACGTTCAAATGAAATGATTAATTTCAGCGGCAGGTGTGCAGCTGCTGGATTTACATAAAACATGATTAGCTCCCTGCATGCCTTCTTGAACTGCTTTGGGATTTTCCACAGCTCGAACCCTTAAAGCTTAGAGCTTGTTACGCCAGCGGCAACATGTTCATACACATATACTCTCAATGTTATAATCTGACTAAGCGATTCCTCTGGTGGAGCCGGTGTGTTTAAGCATCGCTGTTTACCCATCCGTATTGACCATAGGTTGAGCAGCACAGGGGGCAGCGAGCGTTGAGATGGGATTAAGTTTGCTTTAGCCACAGGTGTTCACATCCTGCTGATATCCTCCCAGGTGAAAGCTGCCATCAGGCTCAGGTGACGCTGAAGGAGTATGCACCTGTCCAGTGATCATTTGAAGATACCTTCAAACTAGAAACAGCAAAGAAAACTGGCATCTGTCACAAAAGTCGCTCTTTCCTCTCCATCATTTCATTTTAATCCCCTGTCATGAGCCTGACACTATACTGTGGCAAATCACAGGTTGTGTACTTCAGCCTGGCCTCGCTATCTGTGCGTGATTGTGTACAGGCGCTTTACAGTATGTGTTGTCACTCACTGTTACACTCACTGTTGCCACTGCCTGATTTCCATCACATTTCCAATGCAAATCTCCTTCTCACATTCTCAACGGCGCTGATAGACTCATGCTGGCTAAGCAAAGATAATGTCTGCACATGTGCATTTGTCGCACATTTGTTGTGTTTGCGTGGGTCCTGCTTCATTTTCATTTCATGTCAAGGCAGTACCGCCACCTTTGTCACAGGCAGTTGTATCAATCTCCATAAATTCTACTGATAAAATTGATACCTTGCCGAGGCCAGACTCCATGTTGGCACCTGCAGTGGAAGTAGAGCTGTTGAGCATTAACGGAAAAATTTACCGTAGTTGATGTTTTCTTTTTTTTTTTCCACTAAGAAATAACATTTCCTCCTTCACACAGCAGCTGCTATTATGACACATGACATGAAATTAAAAAGTGTTAACATTTAAATTTCTCTCTTTTTCCCCATACCTATAATGTATGTGTAGGGAGGTGTGAGGGGGATATTGTTTCTTGTAACTCAAGCTGAAGAGAAATTAAAGGGACTTTACCCTAGTGAGTGCTGTAATTTCACAGTGTGATGGGTTTTCCATGAGCTTTAGCTCTTTCATTAATCTGCTTAATGTGTCATCTTTAGGCGAGAGAGGGATACTGAGAGAGAGAGAGAGGCTAAGTATCTTCAAGCCTGACACTCTCCGCTCTGTGTATGGACCTGGATATACTCTATATAACATTAGTTTAATGTAGGGCTGCTCGATTATGGAAAAATTATATTCACGATTATTTTGGCCATAATTGTTATCACGATTATTCAAAACGATTATCAGTTTAAGTCAAAATTATTAGCCCTCCTGTGAATTTTTTTTATAAATATTTACCAAATGATGTTTAACAGAGTAAGGAATTTTTCGCAATATTTCCTAAAATATTTTTTTTCTTCTGGAGAAGTCTAATTGGTTTTATTTTGGCTAGAATAAAAGCTGGTTTAAGTATTTTGAAACACATTTTAAGGTAAAAAAATATTAGACTCTTAAGTAATATATTTTTTGATTGTGTGCAGAAAATACAACTGTTATACAATGACTTGCCTAATTACCCTAATTACGCCTTTGAATTGCACTCAAGCTAAATGCTTATATCTTTCAAAATATCTAGTAAAATATTATATACTGTAATCATTTCAAAGATAAAAGAAATTAGAAACGAGTTATTAAAACTATTATGTTTTGAAATGTTTTGAAATAAATTGTTGAACAGACATTGGGGGAAAAGGGTCACTAATAACTTCAACTGTATATATACGGTTATTATTCTCCTTGTAAATAAAAAAAGGGAAATAAATACAATAGAATGCAAATATGAAACAAGCTGTACTTTTAGCATTTTTCTTCACTGTAAAAAAAGTTATAATAGCTACAAAAGTCCTTCAATTAAGAGCAGTGAGTGATTTTCTCCTTTTGTCATTTGATTAATGATAAAAACAGCAGGCAGCAGGAATATTGCGCACTGTCACTTTAGGAGCAGTACGGTTCTGATTTATGGTTTCCCTTTCACATGTCATTTGATTCTCAACACGTTAGTTTATTACATAAATGAGGGTTAATCACTAAACACCGCGTTTTGACACAATTGTGCAAGTATTTGACCATTAAAGCACTTGCATTAAGATGACTTTTGTTATGTGCGCTCTGCTCATCCCTGAAGCTGAGCACATACACACAACAGCATGTGATGTCGTTTGTGCTTTTAAAAACATGAATGATTCGAATGTACATCAATGAATGATGTGCATCCCGCGCTGCAAAAGTTACATTACAGTACATGCTTTTAGTAAAATTAGTGTAAATTTGAGCTTTGCAGAGCAACTAATGTGTACAACTGGAAAGAGGATGGTACAGTATATGAGGGAATAATGATTTATCTTGATTAACGTTTTTTCATAATAGTTTGAACCCAAAATCAAAATCGAAACTGAATTTTTGATTAGTTGCACAGCCCTAGTTTAATGTATACTAAGGATGTGCGATTAATTAAAATCGAATCATAATCATGAAGTGAAACGTTGCAATTAGTTAATCACAAAAGGCTGCAATATGAAATATGTATTATTTTATTTCCCCCACCCAGAGCGAATGCATGACTGCCGTCTGAGTGTTACAGCCTTACTAGCCAATTGAGTAAGCACACTTCCGTTCTGCCCAATCAAAATTGCGCAACCAAACTATGTGGAATGCCCTAAATAAAAAAAACAAACAAAAAGGAAAGTGCGATTGAGTGGGATTATGGCGTCTGCCGCTTCAGAAGTATTAATAGACTAATTAGTATAAAAGAAAAACATTACGTCAGCAATATGGGAATATCTTGGTTTCAAAGTCACAGACACCAAACAAAAACAGATAATTTGTAAGAGCTGTCGCAAAATTGTTGCCACAGCACGTGGAAATACAACAACCAGCACCTAAAAAAGCCCCACAGTGGCTAAATGAGGAGCATCTTGCTAAAAAGGCAACTAAAAGTATTGCCAGTGACACTCAATCTACTAGCAAGCAACAGCAAACTACAATTTCAGAGTTAACGCCCTAACTCACTACCTCATTAAAGAAACAGTGCCTTTTGATGCAGTGAACAAAGAGGGATTTAAAAACTTCATCCAAATGCTCAATAGAAGATACACTTCCGTCTCACACATATTTTTGCCATTTTGCACTACCACTTTTTTGTTTGTATAATAAGCTACACTATCTTCCTATTTTGAGTTGAATTTGTTTGCAGAAAGGTAAGGTCGCTATTTGTGTTTACTGTTTGCTCTAGAGAAAAATTAGTGTTTAATCTCTGGATATTTAAAAAAAAAAAATATTAAATGTTGACACTAATATCTTTTTTTTAACCAACACTTTAGTAAGAAGCTACAAAACTTATATTGATTATTGAGCTGAAGCTTGACTACAAAATTAAATCACAATATCTGTTAAAAATCGTCGTACAGCCCTACTGTATACCAGGTCATTATATAAACATATTTTTAATTAGATGTATGTACACTGATATTTAGGAGTGAATATTGCTGTGGTTGCCAGACATTCCCTGTAAAAATGATAGTGGCAATAATTTAAGTACAGTATTGGCTAAAAGTAATATCCAGCCTTGGAAAATGTATATCTTACACTTTATTTCCAACATATTGATGTAACTGTTGCTGCTGATCCAGAATTGCGTATATATTGCATACCTGTTCTTGGAGAGCTTCAAATGTTTGAATGCTGTAGGATCCACATCTCAATTATTTCACTTGTAATAACACAAGAAAATATGCTTCTAGAGAAATATTTTTTTCTGAACCCTCAGGTTCCAGATATTCAAATAGTTGTTTATTAGGCAAATAGTATTTTACCCTAACACACTGTACATCAATAGAAAGCCTATTCAGCCTTCCTGTGGTGTATAAATATGTTTTTATAAATGTTTATCTACTTTAACTACTACAATTAAACAAAATTTTATTTGAAAATGTACTGATAACCATCCTAATAATAGAGGTGCTACAATAGGTCCACGTAGGATGTCTGTTCTTAGAGAAACTCCTTTAATAATGGCACAAATTAGAAAGAAACTAAACAATTTAAGTAAAATATAATCATACTGATGCTATGCCTCTGCTGCTACCAGATAACAGTTGTCTAATGATTTTACTATTGTCTTTTTGTCTGTAAAAATCTCAGCAAATTATTAAAAATTCATATTCATTGATCCAAAGTGATAAATAATATTTCAAACACGATAATATATGTAAACCACATTATCTTGAACATCATAATGCAATGTGATATGGAAAGAGTATATCACGGTGCTTGATAAGGTGACCTCTTCCTTCCTGCTGTTGAACTGAAACTGATACGGCCGTATTCAGTTCCACTTAGTAATATCACTTATCACACACAATCTCATTACACACGTGTAATCACTACTGTATATGTAGAAATGGATTTGGAATGGCTGCTGTTGGACTCTGAGAGTCTTTGCCACTGTCATCTGAGGAGCGCTTTTCTCTGATATTAGGAGTTTGCTCTATCGATCCTTCTAACCATCATGCTCAGTAATTGTGATGCACTGCCTTTTAACAACTGCTGCTTATGTCTCTGCTGAATAGGTTTACTAAATCTGCAAAGTGAAAGGGGGTTATTGCTTTGTAATCGGTGCGATTGGTTTACCCTGATTATCTGAGTTTAGCATATAAGTGTCGATGGATTGATGCAAGTTGGGTTTTTGCAACTGGTCTGTTAGTTTGTCAGGTTAAATTAAAGGGAAAGTTCACCCAAACCTTTCAACCTCTTTTTTTTCTTGTATGTTGTATGTTTTTTTTTTCTTGTATGCCAGTCTTTATGCAGTACAAAAGAAAATATTTGAAGAAATGTTGGAACCAAACATTTTTGATTGCTAATGAAATGAAGGGAAATTGAAGTATTATTTGGGTGACAATTTGTCCCACATTTTTCCATAAAATCCCTAAGTCAGGCACTCTGTCCTGTGTTCCACATTAAAATCAAATGTCGATGTATCAAATAAATAAACAAACAAAAAATGCTTTATAAAAAAAAGCTAAAACAGGCTTTATTCTTACAATAACTACACAAATATTATATATACATATGTGTGTGTGTATGTATATATATAGATAGATAGATTCTATTAGGGGCTAATAGTTCAAGTAGCCGTCAAATTTTTAAGTTATTGTAAGATACGTTTTTTTTTTTCTTTTTTTTTCTTTTTTTTTCTGGATAGTCATAGAGCAAAGGAAGTTTAAGTTGCACCAAAAAAACAGGTTAATGTGATTTTACCTACTCATCTGTTATATTGAGGTTTTCATTGTCATTGCATGACTTGAACATGAACTGAAGTTTATTGCACTGTAAAAAACAGACTACAAAAAATCATGACAACAAATATTTTTTGTTACTCTAACTTATTTTAATAAGTTAATCAGGTTTTAACTGCATTTTTAGTTTTAAACAAGTTTTTACAAAGTTTAACCTAACATCTTTAGTCTGCGTATGTCGATGTAAGTTGAAATGACTAAAAAAGTTCATTTAAAAAATACAAAAAATAAGACAAAAAATAATTTTTTAGTGTGCCAATTTCTTTATTTAGTACCAAATTATTGTTAGTTTATCACAGACTGTTGCATCAAGTCAGTTAAAATCTCTCAAACCAAAATGAACTTGATTGCACATTCAGATAAAGTATTAATGATAAAAAAGTGTATGTTTTGACCTTTAAAGTTTATCATACAAAGAAATATTCACAGGAAGGGAAGATGATGTGCTTTAATTTATGTGTATGCTGATTGAAGAATAATACACACGCAATAATACACTGTAAACTCAACTCAGAATCTCACAATATTCTGCACAAATTAAGCCTTGAGGGTTGGACTGTTTTGCAATAGCAGGTAACGTGAGAAAATTATAACACAATATTACACCTATTGTATTCTGTGTACAGATGATGCATGTATAACCTGAGGCTGTCTGGGAATTAAAATCAATCATGATTAATTTCATGATGTTTTTCTAATAAACATGATTCATTTATCACAATTGGGTTTGCTGGAATTTGCCCTAAACATGCATTCATGTAAAATGTAGTGTGTGTTCGGTTTTATTGAATTCAGATTCTATTTTAAGTAATTAAAAACAAAAGGTAATGCTGTAATGGATAAAATATAACAAAATATATTTTAGTTTATTTTATTAAATAAGGTGAAGAATCTAAAATTTGCACTGTGCGTGCTTTAAATGAAATCCATTCTATGTTAAAATATAAAAAAAAAATAAATAAATAAAAAAAAAATATATATATATATATATATATATATATATATTTTTTTTTTTTTCTATTATTTGTTTTGCAATGATCATTTTAGTTATGGTTGTAAAATTATTCTAAATCTTATTTATTCATTTAGTCATCCATTTATTTGATTCATATGTTTAATGTTTCATACATTTATGTTTATCGTTAATTATATTAATCATTTATTGATTTACGTTCTTTATTTTATATATTTCTTATTACTTGTTCCTTTTTTTGTGCTTTTTCCATTGTTTAGTCTTCTAGTGATGAAATGTTCCTCTCCACTGATATGAGATATGAGAGTATCTCTCTAATTCAAGGTCTCGTGGCCTGATGTATAATAACATTTGTTATAGTTGTGCTGTTCAGACCAAGTATGAGAGAGCACCGGAATGCAGCTAAAATTATTCAACACAATCTCATGGCAATTTGCAGCTATTTGATTTAGTGGCTAATTCGTATAAATTCGTAAGATCTAATTCGTACAATTTAGTACGATTTGCTTATCCCCCAATGACGGTTGGGTTTAGGGGTGGGGTTAGGTGCCACGCCTCCTTTTTAAAATCATACATTTTAGTACGACTAAACTTGTACGAATTCGTACGAATTAGCCACTAAACTGGCAAAACGTAAAATACTTACGTTTTCTCGTGAGATCAGGCTGGATTATTCAGTAAACCCTACTCATTTATTATCATCAATTCGTCTCCTGCTTCTGCTCTTCTCTTTCTTCCACATTCAACCCTTATATTAATAGACTGTAAATTCAGTTGAATACTAGTTAACAGGTTTGGGTATTGGAAACTCTGCTGAATTGTTGTCCAGATACCTGGGGAAACTGACATTTCCTGACAAGATCTGGCATCCGGGGCTGGATTTTATTTTTCTGGTGTGAAGAGTGGGATTTATCAAAGGACACCCGAGATTAGTTTCTTTTTTGACAGTTAGTTCACTCAAAGGAAGAATTCTTACTAGTCACTCTGATCCAAAACCACTTCTATAAAGTAAATAAGTGTGAATACTTACTATCTTCTTCTGCCCGAATTGAAGATTGAACCTCCTTTGCATATTCTGTCCTGACCTTTCAACACACTCCCATATACACTCTCAAATGACTTTTACCGCCTCATCCCACAACTTTAGCCTTACACCGACAGCTTCTGTACTGAAGACATGATACCACCACCACATCTCAATTCTCATTTACACACACTCCATCTCACAGTCTCCGAGAGCAGATGTTAATTTAATCTCTGCCTTCTCGCTCCCTTGTCTCATTGTGTTCAGTCAGGTGTTCAGTGTTTTGTTTTGTTATTTGTAAAGGTCAGTGTCATTTTAGTTATGCTCCGATGTGAAAAAGATGAATAAAGAGACTGTATGTACCTCACATCTGATCTTTGAATGTCGTATCAGATCTTGCAACACAGCTATGTGTTGTTGGGACATTTAGGTCGGGCCACTCTTTCTTTCTCTCTCTCTCTCTCTCTCTCCTTCTTACTCTTTCTTTCTCTCTGCGGTATTGTACTGTGAAAACATGCTGGCACTGCAGGTCTTATTCATAGAGAAAGGTCATGAAGTAAAGTAAATGAAAAGAGCACCACTCTCTCCCTCTCTTGTCCTGTTTTCCCTGCTTTGCTATCATTCATTCGACCTGTTTCCCTTTCATTTTTTTACACTGTATATTCATTTGCTAGTTTTATTTCAGTCTCTTGTTTCTTTATTTTACGCCGGTGATGCCTGCCATGTGCATGACATTCGACGCATTCTTCTCTCATGACACAGTTTTTATTATTTATGCCTCAACGCCGCTGTTTTGATTAACACACTGTTAACTGCTGCAATGCCACAGGGAGGGAAAATGAGTTTGTAGCTTGTGTGTTAATGGAGAACTGGGAAACAGAGCTGCGCTGGCCACTAATGGCTTTAGTTGGAGGTAATGTGAACATGTGTTAGCCTCTACAAGCCCCTGGCCCTCACTATGACAAAACCCACCACTGCTTTTACAAGATCTGCTGCTCACAGCTGTGGAAAAAAATGCTCCAAGTTAAATGCTGGAATAGAGCCACATAAAAATGAAATAAGAGGGAGAGGTGATGAAAAAGAGCTGATTATTAGCTTTACCCCTCAGCTGGATCTCATCATACAGGCATTGAATGAGCTTCAAATCTTTGTATATGTGGATGTTTGATGGGGGTGGGGATTTGTTGTTCAGGTTGTGCCTACACTTTGAGGACCAAATGATATCTTCAGGATAGTTAGGAAGGCCAAAATCACCTTACAACCTATGAGGTAAACAGATTAAGAAGAAATACTATAAGTAAAATCGAAAATCAAATGTATGCAAGTATTAGGGCTGCACGATATTGGAAAAATCTGATATTGCAATATTTTATTTGTTCTGCGATACATATTATGATATGAAATGTTTTACAAGATGGTTTGAACAGCACTATTTTAGGGTTTTCTATGGAGTCTAACAGTATTCAGGTGACAAACTGAATAATCACAATGCAAAAAAATGCTTTTTTTATTTTGTTTTGTCTCATTTCCGGTCCAAATATCAAAAATATTGTTTTGTTTTCACTGTCAGAAGAAATTAGTATAAATTAAGTTTTTTCTCAAAACAAAGTCAAATATCTGCCATTGGTTTAAGTGAAATAATCTTGTTTTTGCTTTGAAATGTGGATATTCAGACTCAACATTGGATGTCTTTACAATATGACTATTGCGTATGCACACATCGCGATATCCATGCTAAAATGGTATATTGTGCAGGCCTTGTATGTATACATATATAGTAGTTAACATTTGAAGTAAATCAATTTCATCAAAAATGCCCAAAATTATTCAACAACTCTTATTCTTGTTTTAGGACAACTCTGAAAAATGTTTTTGATCCACTTTAAATGTTGACTACTATGTATATATGTACAGTATGTACAGTTGAAGTCAGAATTATTATCCCCTTTCGATTTTTTTTTCTTCTTTTTTAAATATTTTCCAAATGATGTTTAACAGAGCAAGGACATTTTCACAGTATGTCTGATAATATTTTTTTTCTTCTGGAGAAAGTCTTATTTGTTTTATTTCGGCTAGACTAAAAGCAGTTTTAAATTTTTTATGAACCATTTTAGGGACAAAATTATTAGCCCCTTTAAGCTATATTTTTCTCGATAATCTACAGAACAAACCACTGTTATACAATAACTTGCCTAATTCCCCTAACCTGCCTAGTAAACTTAATTAACCTTAAAATATCCAGTAAAATATTATTTACTGTCATCATGGTAAAGATAAAATAAATCAGCTATTAAAAATGAGTTATTAAAATTATTATGTTTAGAAATGTGTTGAAAAAATCTCTTCTCTCAGTTAAAGAGAAATTGGGAAAAAAATAAACAAGCAGTCTAATAATTTAGGAGGGCTAATAATTCTGACTTCCACTGTATGTACAGTATGTATGTAAAATAAATTTAATGTAAAGTCACACCTTCAATGAATGCAAAAAAAAAAAACTTGTAAAGATGTTTAAATGTAAATAGTTTGCGTGAATGTTTGAATATGTCAATAATTTTCGTATATTACTGCTTAAAAGCAGTAGTTATATTTGTGTTTTTGAGATGTTTGGAGCACAAATAACACTCTCAAAATCATGTTTATATGGATACCTGAAAACTGGTAAGCCTACGCTATCCATGTATTTACATACAGACATATTTCCAAAAAATTGCACTGTGAAACCAGTTCTTAAAAGTTTGCACTTTCAAAACTCAACTACTGTTGTCTTGTACATTAATACCCAAACTTAAAAAGCTTTCAGTTTTTACTTGGAAAAATAGTGTTCTGTAAATGCCACTAAAATAAGAAGAATATTAACTTGCTCTAATAAAAATGTCTTGGCACATTTGCTGTGCACATAACTTTTTTCCCTCAAGAAAAGAGAAAACAAGAAAGAAAATAGATTGAGAACGAGGAGAACATGAAAGACATGATATAGAGCGATGAGAGGAAGGCAAACAACT
This sequence comes from Danio rerio, assembly GCF_052040795.2. Lineage (NCBI taxonomy): Eukaryota > Metazoa > Chordata > Actinopteri > Cypriniformes > Danionidae > Danio > Danio rerio. The sequence continues at coordinate 37,161,786 of NC_141027.1, forward strand.
TCAGATGACGAATGATGTGTTGACATGATGTTGATATGTTTTTTTGAGGCAGTGAAGGAAACACTTTGAGAGCATTAAAGTGAAGATGGAGAACATGATGGAACATGAAACCAGAGGCTCTGAATATATCCAGACAGAAATGAGACAGAGAGGATGAAACTGAGAGAGAGAGAGGGGGAAGAGAGGAGGTCAGTGAATTCCTCGTTGAGGAGGAGCCAAAGCAGGTAGTCAACATAAGCAAATTAAGCGTGACAGCAGGCGTTAATTCACCAGCAGAGGGATTTGGTTGTTTGATGAGCAGATTTGTAGGTGAAAATGAGAAGAACAAAGTGCAGCGCTTCTGGACAGCCAGAATATTCTCCGTGAACCTTCCCTAAACCCATCACTCCCTGCACTTCCTTTTCTTCTCCCGCCAACATCATCCAGCTCAGATTAAGCAGTTTTTATTTCGCCTTCCTGCTACTGTGATGGCAGCACAATATTGTATTTTACAGTCAGACGTCTTGTTTTTTCACCCTGCTTCATGGAAAGTGTAGTGGTTTGAGTCAAAATAAACATTTCCATGTACAAGTTTTAAATAGGTTTTCTTATCTCTCCTGCTCTGTTTAACAGCTTGGAGATTAAACATTTTTCCCCCATTTGCGAGAATGTACTAGGCTTTGTTTAATTTTTGCAGAAATTGACCTTTTTTAAGAGAACAGGATTTTCAATTTCATGGCTGTGTTCAAACTTTGTGCAAAAAATAATCCCTGGTTTTCTTTTTTTTCTTTAGACATTTCATACTCCAAGTCTGGGTGACGAGGAGTTTGAAATACCCCCCATCACCCCACCTCCAGAGACCGAGCCTGGTATGGGCCTTCAGGACGTGGGCTCACCTTACCCTGGGCTACCTGACCATCCTAACCCTCAGCGGGGGTCTTTCACCCCGCAGTTCCCACCCCAGAGCCTGGAGCTGCCCTCCATCACCATCTCCAGAAATATGATGGAGCATGAAGGGCAAATCAACAATGGACATTCAGGGGTAGGTGTCTGGTTATTCTTTTGGCTGTTTGCTTGAACATTTTAAAGATTTTATCGCTTGCAGATGTCGAAGGCGGTTGTTATGCAAAGGCTCTAATTACATTTCCACAACATTATTCACTGGCAGTTACATTCAGCTTTCAGCTCCACCTGGATTTAAGTGCAGATTTAAATCCAGGTAGTTTTCCTTCTCTAAATGCAAATACGTTTGCCAAAGGTGTTATGTGAAAAACAAATCAAGGTGGCTGATGTTACGTGTCAGTGTTATAAAACTAGATTTGTATTTGTAGACAAAACCTTAAAGCGATAGTTCACACAAATAAAAACTGGCACATTTTATGTCATCTTTCATGGAAAAAAAAATAGCAAATTAAGCATAATTGATGCATTCAAGCATTAAAATGAGAAAACACTATTAATTATCAATTGTTCCCTTGTCTCAGGCCCCGTTTTTATGAATACATTTTAGCTTAAAAACAGCGTTTTAGAATGAAAACGATCCACATCCTCATTTTAAGCACAGGTGAGCGCAGCTCATGTCAGACAATTCATCAAGGATATACCGCTGGATCTCATCTCACTATAATTCTGATATTTAATTCATCTGTTCTCTATCTAACAACTCTTTGGTGTTTTGAATCTTTTACTTGTATTGAAGTAACGTGTTTTGAGCACAAAGATAAGTTAATATAACAATCTACATAACCACGTACAGTGATTCTGCTCATTTGACTGATTGCCTTTATTTCCTATTTTGTATAAACATATTGTTTGTCATGCTTTTATAATGGCCATTATTGATTGTTAAAACTTGTAAGCAAAAGAGACAGGGGATGTTTCATATTTTTTTTATTAAAAATAAAAGGAGGCAGTTATGTTATAGGCTCTATTTTGTTATAAATATGCATACTGTGAAGATGACGGTCATATAAATATGTAGCTACACGATGCCTTAACATTTTTAGTGTATATTAAGTTAGTATCAAAATGAAAATGGGCAGTTCCTTTTTTCATGTTTTCATTTTATCGTTAAGATAGCCAGGGTGATGTAAATGACAATATAAAGTAGCCTACACTGTTCCCTTTAAGGATTTATCAGACCTGTCCTCTGGAGTTTGTTTTCCATATCAAACGTGCAAAGTCTGAACTTCCAAAAAAAATAAATAAATAAATAAAATGCATGCAAGACTGAACTGTGCATTTAATATTGAGAAAAAGCCCCAATCAGCCACACCTCCATTTTCAGATGTCTCCTTTTTCCCTCATCCACACTAACATGGAGCAGCAGTGCTTTAAATCCAAAATGGCTTCTTCATCCTTTTCCAAAATGCTCCGTTTCCTGTGCTCAAAAACTCCGGGGTAGAGTGGACGGAAGGTGTAACCATAGCAAAACATATGCGTTTCAAAACTAAAACGTATTAGTGTAAACAGGGCCTTAAATGGTAGTTCACCCCAAAATTTGAATTTACTCATCTTCACGTCTTCCAAACCTTTATGAGTCTCTTTCTTCTGTTAAACACAAAAAGAAGTTATTTTGAAGAAAGCAGAAAACCTGTAATCATTGACTTCTATAGTAGGAAAAAACAAATACTACAGAAGTCAATGATTACACTTCCTCAGCTTTCTTCAAACTATCATCTTAAATGTTCAACAGAAGAAAGAAAGTCAAACAGGTTTGAAACAAGTGAAGGGCGAGCAAATGATGAATTTTCAGTTTTCATCCCTTTAAGCCCTGCAGTAGCTTTGCATAAACAGACTAAATTTACTGAAAATCTTCACATTGCCTCTAGGTCTCCTTGCTGAGTTCATGAGAGAAGCAACTATATTTATGACTTTCAAAAAAATTGTGTTTTGTTTATTTTTGGAGTCACCCCTGTTCATTGAACTGGTAGTAATGATGAACTGCTTTTGAAAATGATCATTGATTAACTATTTCAATTTCAGTTTGTTCAACACAATAATGTGTTGTTATGGCTACCTTGTAGGGTAAAATAAAAGTCTAGACAACCATTTGCTTGGTAATAATCACGTTTTATGATCAAGCTTTTATGACTGTCAATTCAGATATTAAAATGGCTCCTAAATGCCACCAACGTGGATTCATCGAAGATAAAGCTCTAAAATGCCATGGCTATACTAGATATATTAAAAGCGCTATAATAGAAATTAAATTTCATCAGAGAATATATAAAATGACACAAAATCAGCCAGCACATCATGCGTGGCAGGTTTATTTTATTACACACAGAGTTTTCATAGATTATTATTATATTTTATCTTAATTCTCAGTAGATTTCCCTAAACATACTGTGGTGTGTATATAGATATATTCGCAATAATATATCTTTATTTACATTCCAAAATGGACAGGCACCCTCAGATTTTATTGCTTCTTTCCTGGCCATCCATGCTGCTGGCGAGTGAAATAATTGCAGCTTTTAAAATATCTGTGCTGCATAAGTGACCGCCGGAAGGCTTTTTGCCTAAAGAATTTTCATTTCATGGTCAGTTAAGCTCGTATGCATCTGGAAGAAAAAGGAAACCTTGACACAATTACAACACGGCCAGTTCTCACTGCGCTGTGAGGGGATTAGATTTGATTCTCCAACATTATTCCTCTTTAGCAGCTCTTTCTGTGGACAGTGCTTCTGATTGTGTGGGGACTATATTAGCAGGTTTGGGGGAGAATGAGGGCACTCTGCTCTGTGCCTGGTGGCATTGTGACCGTCCCTCTGATTCTTCTCTATCGCTCATCACTCATTGTCCTCCTGAAAGACTCTCAGTCTCTCTCCTCTTAATGGAATTGATCTCAGTTTGTCCTGCTCTCTGGGACTGGTACAGACAGTGCCGTGCCTTTGAGTCAATGCCTTACATTTGTAAAGGACTCACTAAGCGTTAGCGGAAGTTAGCACCGTAACCTCCTAACGCTGTCCTTCAGTCATTTTGATGCATTATAGAATTATTTTTTAACGTCTAATGCGGAAAGACAGACCATTAAGTGCAATTCAGGAACTAACTGATGTAATATTTAAGACTGGTGGGCAGTAAGGGAGTCAAAAAAAAAGGCCATTTCATCTTTAAGCAGCAACTGAAACAAATCTATAACAGAACCGAAAAGCGTACCTGTGCTAGTTTCATCTACCCCTGTTTGTGCTTTTAAGTCAACTATTCCTCTAATTCCTTCCCTCTAACGCTCTGCGTATGTCAGACAAAATTAGCCGCAGATGCTTCTGGCCGAACACAGTTCCCAAAAATCCATTTCTCAGCTGTGAAGAAGTCTGGCAGGATTCAGAATGTGAAGTCATTATTTATTTAATCTGTTCCCCTAACAAGCTCCTGCATCTCATTTTGTCCCGATACAATCTGGGTTCTGACTGGATCTCTGAGTTGACACAAACTGATAAGGAAGCAAATAAGGTGATCACATATTTTAGACCAACGCTTTGTCTGAGATTGCATACAATTAGTAGGTATACAATTGAATAAACTGAATCCTCTCCTGTGGCCTAACAGGAGAGTAAAGAGTCCATCAAATGCACATTCAAGAATCTTGGCAGAATCAGAAAGTACTTACTGTTTCATTGTTATAGCGCTTTATTTTACATTCCAATTCCAAATGTGCATACAGTACTACACTACCTGACAGAATTCTTGTCGTCAATCCCAGTTTTAAGAGCAACTTAACTTCTAGTTGATTATTTGGAAAAGTGCCAGACGGTAGATTTTTCAGATGAATCGGTCAAGTTTGGTGGAAAAATCATGGTTTGGGGTTACATTCAGTCTGGGGTGTGAGAGAAATCTGCAGAGTGGATGGCAACATCAACAGCCTGAGGTATCAAGACATTTGTGCTTCCCATTACATTACAACCCACAAGAGAGGGCCAATTCTTCAGCAGTTTAGTGCTCCTTCTCATGCTTCAGCCTCCACATCAAAGTTCCTGAAAGCAAAGAGGTTCAAGGTGCTCCAGGATTGGCGCTCCCAGTCACCAGACATGATCATTAAGATGAAGGAGGGGGCATTTAAGATGAATCCAAAAAATCTTGATTAACTCTGGGAGTCCTGCAAGAATGATATTTTTACCATTCCAGATGACTTTATTAAAAAGTTATTTGAGCCATTGCAGAGATGTATGGATGCAGTCTTCCAAGCTCATGGGTGGCATACACAATTTGAATTTTTTTTCCACTGCACCATGACTTTATAATAAATACTGTACTTTATTTCTGTTTAGTGAAAAAACTTTTGGCAAAGCTAAGTCAGACCTTAATTAAATAATTTAAAATCAACGAATGATCAGATTTTATTTTTGTAAAATAAGCGTAATATGGAGGCATCACCTTTCATATAAGCCACTTCTGGTATCACATCATCAAGTAGAAGTCAAGTTATTATTTGTTGTTCCTAAAACTTGGATAGGCAACAACTTTTTTTGATTTGTACTTATTAGAATAATTGCAATAACCGTTGTAATAATAACTGTGCACTAGTCCTTAGCATACCTCCAAACTTAACCTTAACTCATGCAGTGTAAGTACACTGTTAGTATGTAAATCTAAAAAGAAAACTTTTCATCAATTTGGAAAAAATAAGCGAGTGAGCAAAGAATTTTGTCCAAAGAATTCTCTAAATTTTGGATAAAATGCTTTGCTCATATACTTTTTTTTCTTATGGCTTTTTGTTTAATTCTTTTGATAAGCATATATTTGATATATTGACATTATTATTATTCTGTGCATTATTTTTTGTAAAAACTAAATTAATTTGTCTGAATATAAATACATATTTATAATGAACATAGTCATCTTGTATGGCTTATTTTGCTAAATTAAATAAAAACTCATAGTGTGTTGAAAGTACAGCACACTTGTGTAAAGCAGGTGTCTCTGAGACTTGCAGGACTACACAATGGTACAGTTTGTCTTTTAAACATGTTCCCTCACAAACCAACGAGGGTCTGACTGCTGTGTCTGAATAAAATGGAAAATATGACCAGTGTTGCAGAAACTATATTTTTCTACTGCTCCAACACCACACACACACACACACACACACACAGAAAAACTCACTCACACTTTTCTCTCTCCCCCACTCTTTCTCTTTACACGTTTCTGTTATCTTATCTCCAAGCTGAGTAGTTGTGACATCAGTTGTACATCAATCTCAGAAAGTGGATTTTTTTTTCTTCTCCTCCTTCACCTTCATGTTTTTCTTTTTATTCTCGTTTTTTTTTTCTTTCTGCCAGACAGCCATTGTGACATATTGGGCCAGTAAGAAATGAAAGATATTCATGCAGGCATGCAATACTTGTAATGAAGTCTCAGCCTGACCTTCTGTGTGATTGATTCTGTAATTTAGTTTTCTCAGCCAGTACTTGAAATGAAATGAAATCATGTTGAACAAGTTTTAAATACCCATAGTGCACCGGGAGGGGAGGGAGGGAGGGAGGGAGAAGCAAAGGAGAAGAGATAAAAGAGAAGAGAGAAAGGTTGTAGACTAGTCTTTTTTGAGCCACTGGAATGATGTTTTGGACTCTCTTTTTTTTACAATTCATACAGGGTGCATTGAGCATGAACAGTATATATGCTGCATGAAACGAGAGAATGTGTGTGTGTGTGTGTGTGTTGTAGATGGAGTGAGAGAGGAGAATGAGTGGGTGGAGGAGAAATAGGAGTAGAAAACAATTTATCTTCACGGTACCATGGTCTCTGCAAGCATTCAAAATTCCATTTTCTTATTTTTTTCTTATTTTTTTTTTCTGGAGCAGCCAGTTATGCAGGTGCCCATAAATGGTTGAAAAATAAAGCAGCATGTTGGTTAAGGTTCCAGTGCAGCTGTGAATATGTGCGGGGGGCTGATAAACTATTCATAATAGAGCTGACCTTTTCACACTGGCCAAACTTGTAAGATTCATCCTCATAATTACCATATAGATGATTTTACTCCTTTTTCTGTTATGGAACATTTCCAAGAGCTCCGCGGAAAGATTGAATGGAAATTGAACTTGTTAACATTCTTTTCAGCATGGAACAGCTCATACCAAGCTGCTTTTAATAAACTCTCCATTTCCATCGCTGCCCCCCCCGACAGAATCCCGAGGCCGGTATCTTGAAGAGCAGACCCGAGACTCTCAGCCATTGACACGGCATCTTCAGATTCTTATCCTGATGGTCTGAAAGCAGTATTGGCCATGTTATGGTTATGAACACATGCTGGAAATGGGGTCTGGGGTGTTTTTTCCATTTCGTCGGTATATTTTCTTAACCGTTTAGTTGCGGTTTTTGCTTTTGATGAAAAGGAGTGAGGATACTATTTGAGGCAGAACCAAACAGTCATCCATCAAACGTCTCAGTGTGTTGGACAACAGGCTTGTCGTATGTTGTTGCTGTTTGGTGAGCATCTCTTTTAATGCCGGAAGCTTTTGTGCCTGTAGTAAAGTATGCTGGGGAATAAAGATACAAGGAGAAAAAGGTTATTTATTTTATTTTTTGCTGGGATACAGTCAGCCGAGATGGACTGATTGCTGGAATAATAGCAACATTTGCACAAGCACACGCAAACACACAGAGGAGAGGATAGGGCACATCTGGCCTCTTTGCTCTTCAGATAAGAAGTTATTTACAGATTTATGAAGACTATCAAAAGCATCTGTGTAGATGTGAGCTGTGTGTCAGCAGACAATGTTCCAATCAAAATGCAAATGGAGGGTGTGCAGCAGGGACATAAATAAACAGATCGGATACTGACTCACTCATTCTACCAGCTAAACCACTCTGACAGCAGAAATCACATTTCTTTCATTGCCTACAAAGGCTGCTATTAGCAAAAGCTGACTGCTGTTTGTGCCGCTTTAGTGTGAATGCTCCATTCATGGCTCTTTCTTTTGCATGCACCCCTTCCTCACATAAATATCTATTTTACACAAAATCATCCCGTGTTTTCATTTTCTGCTGTTTGATCATTGGGAAGATAATGTTGTCAAATCATTAGATGCTTCAAGAGAAATCGCAGCTGCCTTTTCAAAATGCGTCGTGGGAATTATTTCTACATCTGTTCTGCTTTGTGCGACCGGATCAAATGCTCCTGAAACTGAAGACCAGTTCTGGGGTGAATTCGCAAAAACCATGGTTAGCCAATTAAAGTCGCAAGTTGCGTCGTTACAAACACAGTTCTTGATTTGGTGTTTCCCAAATCCATCGTTCCACTGAACATTCGCAAACTTTTATGCTTGAACTGTTTTATGCTTGAACTGTTTTATGCTTGCACTGTGTTCTATTCCCAGTTATTCCACCATGCCCTATTTGTTTAAAACATTATAACATTTAAACTGGTAATTATTAAAAAAAAAAAAAAAAAAAAAAAGTCGTCTCTTCTTAGGTGTAATTTTCCTTCAAAGTATTTTTACAGTTCAGTTTTAGCAATCTTCATGTCTACAGTTGTGCTCCCTTAGCAGTACACTTTAAAACATTGATGTCATTTTGAACACAGCTGTGGCTCATGGAGAAAGCTACAGTTGACCTATTATTTTTAAGCGGAATTTACCGAACGTCTCCAAAATTGTGAAAACAAAAAAACATAGCATACGTTAATGCTTTTAATTTATAGTAGGTTATTTATTAAGTATCTGTACTGTGTATGACATGGGCCTGTTGGTTAGAACATTTCTGCAGTGGTTTTCATGTGTTAAATTGTAAAAGTAGACTTTTCAAAAATAAATAAATAAATAAGTAAACCATGTCCTACTTTATCATCATCATCATCATCATTATCATTATTATTATTAATATGTTTAATAAAGTAGGATTTTTTTCCTAATAAATAAAAAATATATAAAATTTAATTTCTTTACAAAGAGCCTCATTATTTATTTATTTGTTTTAGAATAAAATAAGTAATGTTCTCAATAATATGTGTAAAGGAAACATTGGCCCTATAATTGCCATTAACATATATTTCAATTAATATAAAAAAACGAGAGCATGTTTTTACCAAAACTAATATTGGATTTTTTTTTTTAATGAGTGTGTTTGTAAAACAATATAATTTGTGGGTGTTTTACATTATAACTAATGGATCTGAGACTAAGAAACTATGAGTTTTAGGAAACGCTCATCACTACATTATTCTTTTTCCCAAACGATGCATCATACCACGATACTTCAGCCGCGAGTTACGTCTTTGTTTGGGAAACACACGCCTGATTTTCTGTGCTCTTTCTATTACTTGCACAGAGAGAATGTTGCAGTGTTTTCAGTGTGGTGTATCGGTGAGTGTTGAAGTGTTAGACGCAGATCGTCATGACTAATGAACACAGTAGAAAGGTCTGACACAAAGAGTGGCTCTGACACTGCGTTCTGCTGATGAAACTAATGCAAATCTGTTTCTGCTGAGGTGTAATTAATTTGTTCATTTACTCAGAGATTCTTTTGCGCTATGTTTCTTTAAAAGAAGAACAGAGCATATTTTCCAGCTTAACAGATGTTGAAAACAGCTATTGTATTGTAAATTGTGTTTTTGATAAGGCATGGATTCGATATGAAGCTACATGTGTCGAGGGAATTAATACAGAGAGAGTGTAATCTGTGTGTGAGGGAAGGTGTTAGAATATTGTACTAAGGGAGAGGGTTCAGCACGTCTGGCCAATAAGGCCAGGTGCACAGCTTTATTATGTGTTGACACATACAGATATTGAGTTTGAGTCTCTGAATACCAGATGGAGAGAGGGAGAGGAAAGGAGTTGATGTACAAAGGAGAAGTGAACAAAGGAGATCAAATGAATTCTTGGTTTTCTCACGTTGTTTGAGTTGATTTTGCTCTGTAATCTGGTTGCTTTTGGAGACTGTCAGTTGCTGTAATTTTACTCTTTGTTCAGTCAATACAAAGCACATTAGTCTTCGGCATACCCTTCCTCCCCATACATAAAACATCACACACTTTTACTTGTATTGTTTTTATATAGAGCTCATTATCTTTTCTCTAACCTAAATTGCTCAGCATATATAAGTACACCCCTCATAAATCTTCATATTTTTCAAAATTCATATTTTTTTCTACAATATTATATATACATGTTGTGCATGTACATTAGATTAGTCATTTAAATCTGGAGCTTACAATAAGGGTCCAAAAACTAGCACATCCAAATTTATGTTATAGAAAATTATTAAATACAAATTTTAAAAAAGAGGAAAAATCAAGAGCAGCAAAGAAATTGAAAATCATTTTTTGCAATATTTTGCTTGAATTCAATTGTATTATCTTTCAATTTTCCAGATATGTTTGGTGACTAAAATACACATTTTTTTGTAAATATATCTGTTTAATAATTTCTTGTCGGCTTAGTCCTTTTAATAATACGGGGTTGCCACAGTGGAATGAACCGCCAACTTATCCAGCAAGTTTTTACGCAGCGGATGCCCTTCCAGCTGCAACCCATCTTTGGGAAACATCCACACACACATTCACACACACTTATACACTACGGACAATTTAGCCTACCCAATTCACCTGTACCGCATATCTTTGGACTGTGGGGGAAACCGGAGCACCCGGAGGAAACCCACGCGAAGGCAAACTCCACATGCAAACTCTACACAGAAGCGCCAACTGAGCCGAGGTTCCAGGAACCAGCGATCCAGCGACCTTCTTGCTCTGAGGCGACAGCACTACCTACTGCGCCACTGCCTTGCCATTTTTTTTACTGTAATGTATTTATTTAAAGCTTTATTAGATCACATTTATTCATCTGTATTGTGCCCTTGCTGATAAACAATGTGTGTTTTTTTTGTTGTTTTTTGTTTTTGTCTGTATACATTTATTTTATTAACAATTTAAAGGTGCATATGTTTAAACACGATGTTTACTGAAAGTTGCTACAGACTTTTATTTCAGAATGATGTATTTCCAACTGAAATAAAATATTGAGTAAAGTTGATGTTTTATGTTTTGCTCCTTCTCTCTCAATAAAATAATGACTGGAGGAGCATGACTAAGCATATTTCTCTCCTATAAGTCATCAATCTGACATCAAGATGGACTGCCATTTCACAGTGGAGGCAAATGGTTAGATTGTAATCTAAAGATGCTCAAAACAAACAAAAGTATTGCAGTGGGTTAACTTGCACTGATTAATTATTCACCTAACAATCTGTGCTAGCAAAATAAATATTGTGAGTTTTAATTCGCCGTGGACTTTAATATGATTTAAAACTAACAAAGATTTTGTTGTCTTCAGTGGTTTTGTTGTGTTTTGAAATTAGTTTTTCTAAAACTGGTTATGTTGTCTTTATGAAACATAAATGTACAGCAAAGGTCAATTCACACCACACAGTCTAACCAACAAACAAATCTGATGGTAAATGTTGGATCAGTGTGTTGCCATGGTCAGCATTTGTTTACACGTGACTGAACATGTTCAATCAGCAACAAAATCTGACCTAATCTAACTAGGGACTAGATAGGCTTCACATAAAATGCATTTTAGCCCTAAGAATGATTAATTAATTATTTAATATTAGTAATAAATAATTAATTGATTGATAAATTATTTTTTTATTGGCAGTGTGAGCATGACTCGTTTTTCACAACATTCCAAATACAATTCTTATTTGGTCTCATTCATCTGTGTGGTGTGAATTAGCCTTAAAACAGATCGTGTTGTCTTTTTAAATGTTTAAATCCAGTACTGGTTTTGTTATATTAATAGGTGTAAATATAATATTGATTTACTTGTGTTTTGAAAGGAGTGTGCCTAAAACTGTTGTTGTTGTCCGTTTGCTATGCAGGTTGTTGGTCAGACACATCTCCGTCAGTATCCTCCAAACCCCACTATGGTGATGCGCTCCATCATTAGCATGCACAACCCCAATGGCATGATGTCTCAAAACCAGCTCACCACTATCAACCAGTCCCAGATCAACGCACAGCTGGGGCTGAATATGACTGGGTCAAACATTGCTCACACATCCCCATCTCCACCTGCCAGCAAATCTGCTACACCTTCACCCTCCAGCTCCATCAATGAAGACGATCAGGAGGAAGGAAACAGGGTGAGTATCTTCAGAAGATTTCAATGGAAATACTTTAGGGTGACACCGGATGTCCAATTTACACAAGTTGATATTATTTTTTAGGATCTTAATGAAGTTTCATTTCTCAATGTTAGTGTAAATGAACACAATGTCTCAAACACATCAGTGAGCTATTTTACTTTATAGCTCCCTAAATGCTAATGAGATGCTGCTAAATCCACCGCTCCTGAGGCTGCAGGTTCAGGAATGATGGTCTATTCTTGGGGAGCAGTTAAACCTGCACAGCACACATAGTGTTCAATAAAGTCTCAAGCTTTTGTTGACTTGTTTCTGTATGACTGCCATGGAATATTTGAAGCGGTTTCCACATGATAGTGACAAAATGTGAGATTCCATCAGGCCGTCACCCGTGCATATAATCTCTGCATTTAATTTATCATTCCTTGACATTGCAGCTCATCATTATCAATGTAAGATATATTCAAACAAATACTTTACATATGAAAAGTGACACTGGTGTATTTAACAAATGCTCAGCTGCACAGTCTAAGTGAAAACCAAGAAATACACACTGACAAACACAGCACTGCACATGAAGAATGATGATCTGATTCTAAACACAAGTGAACTGAAACTGGCAACTTTCACATAGAGCAGACTGCATGTCAGGATCACTCCATTGTTCAAATGCAGAGAAACGTAAGACATCATCGTAGGCCGCTTTGCTATCTGTTTATCAAAAAAATTGGAGAGAAGGGCAGTGTATATAGTTTGCTTGGAGGCAGGCACATGTAATGAACTAGCTGGTCTATACTGGCATGAATTTCAAACAGGTCAATTATGGCATATAAATACACTCAGACCGTTTATAATAAACAATCTGCATGCTTTCTTTTCAACTTCTCTAGTCTAATTTTTAAAAATGACAAATAGTGAAAATTTTATCTAATGTCACCTTTAACATCCCATTAGCAAGCCAGCAGCAATATCATAAGACGTTAATATTAGGTTCGATTTAGGTCATGACGTCAGGTGACCAAAATTCAGTGTCTAGCCAGCGTCTAAGGACAGCTTTATTTTGACGTCCAATAATGACGTTAAATAACTTTGATATTTGGTTGATTTTAGTTTGTTTCTGATAGTTGTCATAGTGGTAACGTCAACATAACATCAAGGTGTAAGATGTTGATATTTGGTTGATTTTAGTTTGTTTCTGATAGTTGTCATAGTGGTAACGTCAACATAACATCAAGGTGTAAGATGTTGATATTTGGTTGATTTTAGATTGTACATTGACCTCGGCCTGACGTTCTGACATCAACCTGATTTTCAAGCAAAATTTAATGTCCCCACGATGTTGGGGTACAGCATCAATATGACTTCATGTTGACGTTCTGTGCCTGCAGGGAATATTTTTATTTACCTTTTTTTCTGTGACCTATAATGCTTTTCATGAATTATGAGAGTAATTGTAAGTAGTCAGTGAAGAGTTTTTAAAAAATCAGGTGTAATGAGGTGCCACTATTCTCGTCACAGTTCATTCATGGGAATATTAAAAGGCAGCAAGAATTAACACATTTCTTTCAGCAGACTTTCAAAAAAAAAAAAAAAGTTTTTCCACAGTAATATTGCGGACATATATTGAATATTAATATACTATATTAAAAACAAAAAAGACATTTTTTTAAGGGATAAAACTCAAAAAAGACTAAAACAAGGATATGCTTGTGATACTAATGTCACATTAAACCAAACACAACAATATTTCCTTCACATTGTCACATTAAATCAAGCATAACTTTATAATGCCAAGCAAAACTTAATTTCCATGTTGAATAAAAATAAAGCTCAAAGCAAAATGCAACTCTCACTCATATTTTCTCTATGTATGTGTATTATTTGTAGTACAACCTTATTAACTGAAGTGATTTGTTTAAATTGTTGGTAACTTTATTTTGATGGTCCATTTGATTATTAGTAGAGTGTCTGCCTAATATCTGTTGATATTGCTCCTTCATTAGACATTTAACTGACTAATGTTTAGCTAGTACTGTACATGTCAACTCACACTAACCCCAACCCCAACCTAACATTCTACTTATAATTTAATGAGAATTAGTTGGCATGTAGATGCAATGTAACTTAAATTCAACAACAAGTCCATCAAAATAAAGTGACAAAATTATTTTCAATGGACGTTCTCAAAATTTAAAGTGTAACCCCTAATTTGATATTCACAAGTGGGAAAAGATGGATAATAAGCTTCCCTCTCTTCATCAGGTTATTGGTGAAAAGCGCCCTGCCCCTGATGCTGGAAAGAAGCCAAAGACGCCCAAGAAAAAGAAGAAGAAGGATCCCAATGAGCCCCAGAAGCCAGTGTCTGCATATGCCCTGTTCTTCAGAGACACCCAGGCTGCCATTAAAGGCCAAAACCCCAACGCCACATTCGGAGAGGTGTCCAAGATAGTAGCCTCCATGTGGGATGGACTGGGAGAAGAGCAGAAGCAGGTATTAAACTCACTGAAATTATTTTTCTAATCCTCACATGAACACAGTCTGTATAAATAGAGCTGTCGCTTTGAGAACATTAATAGTCTTCCTGCTTGAGCTAAAATAACAAATGTTCTTAATTTCTACTCCCGGTTTTGCACAGAATGATTCATGTCAGGTGTTTTAACAGGCTGCTTGATTTTTTTTCACCCTTCTTTAGTTTTTTATTACCGACTGAGATGAAGCCTGCAGGCTCTCCCTGTTGTGAAACGCATGCTTGCCAGTCAATGTTCCGCTAATTATCTGTTTATCACACCTCACGTATTCTGTTCTCCACAGGTTTACAAAAGCAAAACAGAAGCGGCAAAGAAGGAGTACCTGAAAGCTCTCGCAGCATACCGTGCTAGCCTTGTGTCAAAGGTGAAGGTGCTTTCTGTTTAAACGGCTCTATGTCTGTGTTTTTCTTTTCTTCTGTCTTTCCTTCATCTTTTTTTTCCTCCATTCATCCAGATTCCTTTCATAATGTTTTCGTTTGTCAGTATATGAAAAATAGTTCAGATCACTTTCAGACTTGAGTCAATTTCACCTTGAGTCTTTACCCACTGTTAAAAGATAAGACCTTCTTACACAAAGCAAACTTTTCAATGAAAGCAGCAAATGTAGAGCTGACAGAAAACAGCAGTTCTTCTTCCATCTGGCATTTATTTATTTAATATTTTGTGCATTTGTTCACATTTATTGATTTTTTCCAAAATGAACTTTTAAAACGCAGCTTGACAAATTTCTTTCATATTTAAACGTGACTGCAAGTGTGTTTGCTCACTCACACTGGTGGTATAAAAATAGAATTAAATACAGCTAATGAAATAGATTAGATATTCTTATGATCCACCATGCCTCATTAACTCGCTGTATCCTTTAGGCAGCTGGAAACATTTGCATATTTGTTGCTTCTTGTTAAAAAAGAAATCACTTTGCACACAGTTTAGCACTAATGATATTCTTGTACACTAATGTCTGAGCAGAGTAGCAGAGCACAAGTCTTAGTCTGTGCTCTGCCAATGAACATCACTTTGTGGTTCCATCCCATTGGGGCACAAAATCGATAGCAAGGACTTTCACCTTTAACCTTCCATTCTAGTGGAATGACCTGCCTAACACTTTGCGAACACCTGACTCTCTGGCCATCTTTAAGAAACCTCTAAAGACACATCTGTTTTATCAACACTTGACTGACTAACAATAGCACTTACTAGTTATTACTTTATTTATTGTCTATGTTTGTTTGTTTGTTTGTTTGTTAAACTAAATCAGACTTGTCAGGGCATTTATTTATCGCTGCTGTCTGGTGATCTGGAATGCTTCTATTATCCTGATTTGGTAACCGCTTTTGGTTAAAACCTCTGCTAAATGGCTTAATAATGCTTAAATGTAAGCAGTGACCATTAAAGAGTTTGCTCCATACAGTAAAAATATGTAGTATGAATGAAATTCTGACATAATACATCTGCCATATTTTAACTTGTATATGAGCAGTGGTGGAAAGAGTTCTGAATAATGAGTAAAAGTACCATTATTTGCTCCAAAACGTCATCTTCTCATCAGTGACATTCAGTCTAAACAGTCTCTGGGTCATTGCATGTAAAGTATCTTCTTGTACACTTTTAATGCTTCCAACCATTTTGCTACATGTCTTAAGTGCAGTATGATGTGATTGTACTTTCTATCTATGATTTGATTGGACAAGAAATGCAGGATTGTTTATTTCTAATTACTATAGACAGAAATAATAAAGTTGTGTCTGCAGATTGAAGGAAAGTAGTGGAGTAAAAGCACAGATACAACACTAAAATGTACTCAAGGGAAAGTAAAAGTGCACATTATTAAAGCTACTTAATACTGTAAATTACAATTCCTGAGAAAACTACAGTAATTTGAGTATATGTAATTCGTTTGTGGTTTACACCACTGCATATGAGCCACATTTACAAATCCTTTCCCTTGTCCTCATGCAATATTAAATGGTCAACAAATCACAATCTGTATGAAAGGAATCATCTGAGAACTTAATGATATTTGACTTTAGACATTATTTATGGGCAGTGTAAGGAACAGAGATATTGTATATGACTCGAGTGCTGCAAGTTCTGGAGATTTGCTCTAAATGTATGATATCAGCATCACACTGCTGTCAATTCAGCAGTATAATATATGTATTAAGCATTTCTTCTGAAATTCCTAACTGGAGAGTTTGTTATTTTCAGTGTGCCGTCTCATTTCAGATCTTTTCCTAGGCTACTAAATAATATAAACTCCTCTCTTGGCAAATTCCTTAGATCACCGAATGTAAGACAGCAGCAATTTTCTCTGAACGGCTTTTTTCTGTCGAGTCAGTCACCGCATCAGCACTAATAAAGCGGAGGGCACTACAAAAGAAAGAATCTGTTGAGTACCAGAATTCATCTGACCGCTCTCTATTTCTGTCTCAGGCGGCCGCAGAGTCAGCGGAGGCCCAGACCATCCGCTCTGTGCAGCAGACTCTGGCTTCCACCAGCCTCTCGCCAGCGCTCGTGCTGCCGTCTCCTCTGTCCCAGCACCCCTCCATGTCTGCAGCTGCACAGGCACTCCAGCAGGCCCTGCCTCGAGCCATCGCCCCAAAACCTCTGCAAATGCGTGTCGGCGGCAGCCAGATTGTCACCTCGGTCACGGTAGCTCACCAGAACATGACGCCCGGCAGCGTGCAGTCGCAGCTGTTGGGGCAGATGGGTCCGCAGTCGAGCGTGTCGTCGCAATTGAGTCCGCCAATGCAACCCCGACATTCATCCATGCAGCAGCAGATGCAGCAGCAGCATCAGATGCAGCAGCATTTGCAGCACCACCAAATGCAGCAACAGCAAATGCACCACCAGCAGATCCAGCAGCAGATGCAGCAGCAGCATTTCCAGCATCACCTGCAGCAGCAGCTTCAGCAGCACCACATGCAGCAGCAGCAGCAGCAGCACCAACAGATGCAGCAGCAGCAGATGCAGATGCAGCACATGCAGCAGATGCAGCAAATGCATCAGCATCAAATGCAGCAGCAGCATCTTCCGCAGTCGCAGTGTTCACCCGTGCAGCATTCGCCCGGTACGCCACATTCAGCTTCTCTCGGCAGCCCGCCGCCGCCTCCAGCGCCTCAGCAACACCCATCACAGGTACAGACGCATGCACAGGTCCTGTCGCAAGTCAGCATCTACTGAACCAAACGCCCTCAGAAAAAGAAGACGGGATTTATCGAAAAGCATCAAGCTTTTTTTAAGTTGCACTTAAGAAGTGTGTGAGAAATATGAATGTTTTACAAAGAACTGTCCTTTGTTCTAGATGGATATAAGATATGTGTTAAGGGACAAGGCATCTTAGCTGGATTTCTAGTCTATAAGATAGGCTGAGCTACCGGGAGGTCTGTTCATAGACTTGAGCACCCAGTAGTCATTTGTATGTATATTTAGTTCATTTGGTTTTTCTCTCTCTCTATCTCTCTCTCTCTCTGTTGTGGAGATTAAACTCTATCGGAGCATGATGACGTGGAAAGTCCGACGGTTTTATTTAACAGCTTTATTTATGAGGCTTTCACCACTGGAATGAGGAATTCAGGAAGAAAGCGGCGTAAGGTGAACTGAACACTAAACTGGTCGTCAGAGACATGCTGAATGGCTCTTGCACTGTCCGACCGGTAATTTGCGAAGTCTACTTTCTCCTTTTTTTGTCATCCTGTCAATGAACTGTTCAACAGTCACTGTCGGGAAGCTCTCAATCAAATCATTCTGCTTTTAGAAACCAAGTGGTGTTTGACGCATCTCATGTCGTGTTTTCAAACAGGAAATCTCAAAACATGTAAAAGACTTGGACTATTGACACGCTTCCATCGATCATTTCTGTCATCCTCCTATCTGTGACCTGCTGTATGTGTTATTCCGAGGAAAGAGGACTTGTTGTCCTCTAGCCAAAACCCTCAAACGGCGCATTCACTCCAACATATGTAGTAACAGCGCTCCAAAAATCATTCTTCTCTGTAATTATCTTTACCTCAGAAGTTTTATTGAATAAGTTATGTTTTTGAGTTTTTTTTTCTTTCGTGTAATGAGAACATTTTATTGGGGGAAAACAGACTAAATTACTGATGTTAGGCTGTTGGTTTACTGATTGATTGTTTTCTAATGCTCTACATTTCACAACAAGGACAAATTAACAGGAATCTTTTCAGATGTTTTTTTTTTTTTTGGCTATCATAGAAGGACATGGAAGTATTTTGTGCCAGCTGTAAAAGAATCTGTGGTAAGATAAAAGAAAATGAAGTTGTACATTTTTCATACCTCTTGTTGTAAAGTTTTAATATGTGAGGCTTTAAACGCAGACGTTGGCAAGCTGACCTGTCACCTGCTTTATCTCATAGTGCTCTTTTCTACTTTTTTATGAGTTACAGTAGCAGCAAATCATTTGTTTGTATTTTTGCTTACATTTCAGAAATTAATTGCTTTAAAAAAAACTGACAGTAAAATAAATAAATCCGACTCATGTCAGTCGGAAACTCCACCTGTTTTTAAACATCATGAATGTCGTTTATTAAGTTTTTATGTTTGCCATCCAAAAACCCATTAAAAAAAGGCATTCCATCGTCAATATGATACTAGCCATAATTTTGTATTATATTTCTCTGTGTCTCTCTCTCTCTGTTTGCAATTAAAATAATCAAAAATATTTATTTCAAGGAACTGATTCATTTCAAAGATTATATTAGCCATACTTTTGTACAAAATATTTCCTCAATGTGTGTTAGTTATGAAAGATTTAAAATAAAGACATCAGTACTTAAATACTCTGTTTATTGCGGATATACACTTATTTTTTCTGCATCATCTCAACTCAAATGGTTATTTCAACAAAAACACATTGGTTCTCACTCAGTAAAGCACTGCTGTGAAGATTTCACATTTTCAAACTGACCCCAAGCCCTCACACACAAATATTTGTGGGGGAAGGTAGGATTTGCCAAAGGCTAATTAACATAAATGCACAATAAGCACGTGAGGACAGTGGAGCGAGCGCCTTTATCTGCTGACCGGTGCTGGTATTTTATTTTTTTTTTTTACACGCTACGCCACACAGAGGCTTCCAGAAGGGAAGGAATCTGTGCCTGCGCATATCTTGTTCCGCATTAATAGAATTCTCAATCTGTATTTTGTACCCAATTAGTTAATTTTGAGAATGCTTGTGCAATTTGCATGTGAGGGGCTGCGGTGATTGGCTCTCGAGTCGGGTTTTGTGTCAGAGAGAAGCCCACACTCGCACTCTTTGATTAATTGCAGCATCTGTTCTGTCAGAGGGTGTAGTGGAGAGGTCTGCAGGAAAACTGCAAATAAGTGCTGGCAACAGTCTTAAAGCGCCTATGATGAAATGAAAATTAAAAACAGCGAGTTCCCCGCATGCCCTGAATTTCAATGGCAAGAAGTGGGGAGAGAGAGAAGAGTGGTGTCCATGGCGACCAAACACATCCTTTAAAAACAGCCGGTAATGAGGGGCCGGAAAATAGCGCTTATTATTCCGAACAGTCTCATGGAGGGCAGCATCAATAATGCATGCAGTACCTTGTTATTTGGTAAACCTTGTTATCCGCGTGGTCTCAGCGAGGATAAATATCTCACAACAAGGGCTGGAACTCTGACACACCCCGCTGATGAATAAATAAATAAAGCTTTACAGACTGATTACATGTCCTAATAACAGCTGATGATGCTTTTGGCTTGTAAGCGATTAGGAGTGAAACGGTCGTGTTTTAGGGACCAAATGAAAATTGATTATCGGGAGAGCCTTGTTTAGATTCAGTGCTTCATATTTGCTGAAAACATCAGTATGTGTATATAAATATATGAGTGCTCTCCTCACAGATCTCTTTTATATTAATAATTAATTAGCCAAAACTGAAACAAATTTTACAAAACAATTTAAGATTACAGTCTAAAAAGTAGTACATCCACATTAATATGTTGGGGGAAACTAAAATTGTAAAAAAAAAAAAAGGAAAAATCGAGTCAAATAAACTTTTTTTTTTATTAGATTATTTGAATTTAAATATATTATTTTTCTATCCCCAAATATATTAGGTGACCAAACTCTTATACAGTGTTCAGCATAATTCAGTACACCCCATTTTGATTTCATATATTTAATTAAATGATATTTTAGTCACCAGAAATTGAAAGATAAGCAATTAAATCCAAGTAAAATATTGCAAAAAAATAAAATAAAATTACAACCTACAAAATTTCAACTAAATCTTTAAATATTTTTTGCCTCTCTTGATTTTTCCTCTTTGTTACAATTTGTTTTTAATATTTTTCTATAACATAAATTTGGGTGTACTAGTTTTTGTACTGTTATCGTAAGTTATTTTGTTAGATAAGCTTCAGATTTGGCTTCAGTATTGACTAATCTAATGTATGTGCACACATATAAGATTGCATAGTTTCCTATTAAAAATACGGATTTAAAAGATTTGTGAGGGGTGTACATATTTATGCTGAGCACTGTATTAATAGGTATAACAGTTTAATCCAACTGTTTTGTTTAAATGTACCAAAAATGATTGGCTACATTTAGTAAGAAATGGATAAAAATATCCCATTTACAAAAAGAGATGTACTTATTTATGCCAAGCAGAATGTACTTTGTAAATGATTGTATAGTGAAAATAATAATAATTCCAAAACTACTTAAATTCTACATTTTTTTCTGAATTTACAATTATAGTTATATGATTGAATAATATATTTTATTCTGTATAATAATAAAATGTTTAAATGTACTATTACAATACATTTCTTGTGAAATAGCGAAAAAGCTTGCTTTCAGACATGTTCATATTCATATTCAGAAAATAACAGTTTAACTTCAGCAGTTATGAAATCAGAATTTTTAAAAATTTGCTTCACTGTAAAAAAGAAAAAACATATTGACAAACAGTCAAGACAAATATTTTCATGTTGCTTTAACCAATTTTAACAAGTTAATTAAGTTAACAAGTTAAATTAAAAAAAGTTTTCTATTTAGTTTATCTTAAAAGGCAACCTATTTATCCCTTTTACAAGATGTAAGATAAGCTTTTAGTGTCTCCAGAATGTTACTGTAGAGTTTCAGCTCAAAACACCCATCAGATAATTTATTATAGCCTCCAGAACCTGACCGTTTTGGTGTCTGAGTACAGTGTAACTGTTTTTGTATCCTGCCCTTTAAATGCAAATAAGCTGCTTCTCTCTGCCCACACTGTTCCCACATGCATGTCTGCTTCTCATGCTTTAAATCAGATAAACAGCAGTCAGTTATAGAGACAGACTCGGATGAATCTGAAATACAACTCAAAAGTCAATGATGAGTCACAAACAAATGCCGTTTGCAGTACAAACGCACACACATTAGCGTTTACTGACACCATGCAGCCTTGCTGATTATAGCAGTTAAGAATTACGTACACTCTTTATAACAAACATGTTCTGTTTTAAAAAACATTTTAAACCTATAAAACTTTTAAAAATCACAAAAAGTTTTTTAATACCAGTTTCTTTGCAATAAAAAAGGGTTTTGAGGACACGTGTACTGTATACATGTTATAGAAACATGATATCTGTCAATCAATTCGATGGCCAGGGAAAAACCGCACACCTACGTCACATTGCATTAGTCCTCATTATCAGTGGGATTTTGGTCCTATTTCAGTCAGGAAATGTAAAAAAAAAAGAGACTTATTGTCTTTATATCACTCCAATATGACAGTGACACACTATACCTAAACACAGTTCTGTCCAAACAGCTTACAAAAAGATGATTTTCATCATAGGTGCCCTTTAATATTTTTAGTCAGTTAAGTTGAGATGAATAGAAATGTTCACTTGATTCAACTAAAATTTTTAAGGCAGCAATATTTTTTTACAGTGCTAATTTTCAGTGCAAATATTAGTTTTTTTATTATTTGTCATTTTCTGAGAAAATAAAAATTCACAATATCTTTATTTTAAATGTGGACAAATTTAATGAAATAAAAAAAAATGAGAAAAAAAGGATGACAAATATGAAAAATGTTTACAATTTTTTGGTTAACTATCCTGTTAAAGATACATTGTGTAAAATGTAAACATAAATTCTACCTTGACTAGAATTACCCTTCAGTAGTGGAAGCATATGAGGTCTATCTATAGAATGTAGTTCAAACCACAGTGATGTGATCTGGCGCTAGTTTTATTGTATGTAACCTAATATTCCACTGCTATTCATCATCCTGTGTGAGTGTGTGTGCGTATGCATACAAATGCATTTTAATTTAGCCTATGTTAAACACAGAAGAAAAGGTCACATGCATTGTGAAAATCCCATTTTTTGTGATATCAATCAGTGATTGATTGGTATGTTTCATCACCCTGCTGTCTGCATGGATATAATGTGTGCGCTGTGACAAAAGCTCTGTGGCCTGAGGCTCAGACTGTGACCTCTGAAGCTTGTGGTCTACTTTTCATCAGAGAATGAACAGAAATTACCATAGGTCATGTTATTACATCGCATTTAACATGAATAATTTCCACCAGGTCCAAAAGCATATATTAAGGCTGTTGCGAATCAAATATTAGCTACTTATTTGTTACTTCCTATTTTATGTGTGCTCTTGAAAAATAAAGGTAAGGTAATGGCATCCGTGTTTCTTTTCCATCAATGGAAACTTTCTCTTCCACAAAAGAGAGAAAAAGCTTTATTAATTATTAAAATGTTCTTTACTCTAAGAAATAAATGGGTATTTTAAGAACTGTTGACTGAAAGGTTGACGGAAATAATTCTTCCTTTTGAATACCCTCTTTTAAAACAAGTCACACTTTACAATAAGGCTCCGTTAGTTGTTGTTAGTTAATATATTTGCTGACATGAGCTAAGTTTGAAGAATGCATGCAGCATTTAATAATCATAGTCCAACATTTACTATTCCATTATTAAAATCTAAAGCTGTGATTAAGTTAATATGCTGTGAGTTAACTACTAACAGTAAACAACTTCATTTGTGTTAATTAACATTAAAAAAAGATGAAGAAGAACTGTAATGTATGTATGGTCTGTTGTTTGTTCATGTTAGTAAATGCATTAATAAAACTTTATTGTAAAATTGTAACCTCAGTGTTACTTTTCAGGGTAGTACTCGTAATAATAATAGTAATAAAACTAGGAATCACACAAATTACATTCTATTTATAACAGGACCAACAATTTTTATATAAAAATTATATTATGAATATAAATAAATGTCATATTAATATATACATACTGTTGTATATAAATAAATATTATACAAATAATATATAAAAAATATTTATAGAATTTGTTTATTCGTGCTAGCAGTTGTATACGTTCTAGATAAAATAATATAAATTCAATTGTAAAAGTGGACAGATAGTATAGTGTTCTGTTATTTCAGCTAATAGAGCCTTTTCACATTTCTGGGTTTCTCAGTAGCGAAAGTTGTCATAGTTGGGTAAACTAAGAGCGCAGTGAATGGGTGAGTACAACAAATAATTTTAACCCTATTTGCTGAAATAAAAGAAAAAGTACATAATGATGTTATCAAGACTTTCAGTGAAAGAAAATAAATTGTTTGAGACTGATAACAACAGCCAGAGGAGAGAACAAATTCTGTTAAATTTACTGTTCTCCACATACACTCTGCATTACAAACAGCTCACACAAGCGGTTTTCAAATTTTAAAACAAAAATTTATTAAAGCAAAAAGCGTCTCTTTTTTTCGTTTTCATGATGAAAAATGGGAAAGCAAATTCAAAAATGATTTCATTTTCACTTTATTTTGAATAACAAAAATAAAATCACCAGAAAACAAAAATGAATAATTAATATTCTGAAACCAGACAGACCGACTCGTTTACGGTGACACACAATGCTGCCATTGCCACACACAGGCTATTATTTTTGTCCCACTTAATAAAAATATTTTTTTTTTAAGAACAGGTTTTTGTTAAAACGTATTTTCCTCATTGAAGCCGGTTACATAGAACAACATAATTGACGAAATATGCATTATTTGCATTGCTGAACAGTTTTCTGAAAATAAAGTATATTTTTAAAACAGTCTAGTTTCAAAATATTAAAAAACAAGACTTTATTCGTTTTTTTTTTTTTTTTTGTTATTTAAAATAAAAAAAAAATTAAAATCAAATCATATTTGAATTTTAAATTTTCAGGAAAAATCGGAAGGAAATAAGGATTTTATTTATTAATTTTTTTTTTTTTTTTGACAGTGCTGTTTAGCTAAGTGACTTTTAGTTACATTATTTTGTCATTTGAAACAATATATCACCTGGGTGGATCTTGTCAATTACAACATGAAACCTGTGTAATAGCTTCCAACAATGTTTCATTATATTTTACCCAATATATTTTTGAAAGTAAGAGTTTCCTTTTTATACAAAATTGATTATAATATAAATATATTAGCAGTGATTGAATCTATTCAACTTTACAGTTTCATGTTTTAATTTGATGAAGTACTTTGTACTTTGGTGAAGTAATGACTGATAAAACAGCTTCATGACAGATGGGAGATTTCAGCTTGTGGACATTGTTTGTGTTGCTTAGCAACAATAACCAAATAGGGCAGTAGTTTAAGAGGGCAAAGGTCACCTCTAACCACACACCATCAGTTACACTGTCCAGTAGGCCGTGCAGTTTGCCCTCCATTAATAAAACGAAGCCCTTCCCACCCAGATCCCACAGAACACATGTGACCTTTGACCTGACTTCAGACACCTAGCCTTGCACTGACTCAAGAGTTTGGCTGACTAGCTTTAGGCAAGATGTTGTTGATCCCTGGCAGCTTTTGTTTAGTGAGTGTTGACCTCTCAGCCAGACAGAGAGATTTCTTTAGGTGCTGATGACCTGCTGCTGCTGTGGACAGTTCTGTGAAAAATTCCCCAGACTTAGACAAGA
The DNA here is from genome assembly GCF_052040795.2 of Danio rerio. Taxonomy (NCBI): domain Eukaryota; kingdom Metazoa; phylum Chordata; class Actinopteri; order Cypriniformes; family Danionidae; genus Danio; species Danio rerio. The sequence goes on from NC_141027.1 coordinate 37,187,334, forward strand.
ACTTGACTTTCTTTTTATTAACTTACTTTTGGTCAAAAACACAGCTGTAAGGCTGTATATATTTTTTTTATGTGAAAATGTATTACTTTTATGGAAAATTACTGTTTATAAAAGATTACCTTCGTATAGTGTTCAAAATGTGCAAATTTTATAAGATATTCTTTTGTATTTAAGAGAAAGCGTTAACTCTCTTTTAGTGTTTTATTGTATGGTATTTATAATTTTTATTTATAGTCATAGTAATAAATGTGCAGATTTAATCATTTTAAATCTGCCATATAATGCACTGATATAATATTTATACTGTTCTCTCATATCTATATAGGAAGCATGTTGCTTGAGAGTGCAGTTTCGCAAAAGTCTAAAACCAGAAATGGGTTTTAATGCCCATTTACAACCCTAGGATTTGGCCCTAAAATTATGTTTTTAACTTATTTAGTAGGGTCATGAATATTAAATAGCTTTTATGATGAAAATCATCTTTTGTGAGCTGTTTGGACAGAACTGTGTGTGTTCACATCCCTACTGGAGTGATATAAAGACAATAAGTCTCTATAAAATTTCCTGATGTTAAAATATGATCCAAATCCCTCCTATTTTAAGGCCCACTTCAACGTGACATAGGAATACAGTTTCCTCAGCCAGCGAGTTGATTGACATCTGCGTATCAACATGTCTCTATAGTAATGTGTAAGAAATATCAACAAGACAGGATGTGCGCAAAGCAACTGGGATTAAAAGATCTGTTCAGCTCTCTGTGATCATCAATCATCATCAAATGTGATCAAGAATGAGTTTTACAAGTTTAAAACGGTTTTAAAACAGTGCATGTTTGTAATGAAGTAAAGACGGTAAAATTCATCTGTAGTTCATCACCACTGCTGCATGTCAGTACAATTAAGAACATGCTTCAGTCCTGGTTTGTGGACGTTAAATCAGGTGTATTTTGTACATTAACATAATGGATATTCATACAGCAGTGGATATTAATGTGTGTCCTGTAACATTTGCCATGCAAAAACAATAACATTAAAATTAAATCCGTGCCCTATGTGTGTGTGTGTGTGTGTGTGTGTGTGTGTGTGTGTGTGTGTGTGTGTGTGTGTGTGTGTGTGTGTGTGTGTGTGTGTGTGTGAGAGAGAGAACTTTGTAACAACATTTTGTGTGTGTGACTCATCGTGTCAGAAAGGCTTGAATTAACTCAACAAATACATCAAATAATCATTGGGGAAGTTTTTACTGTAGTATTTCTCACAGACGGTATTTGAAATCTTCTTCCTTCATGTCTGTTACTGTGCTGTTTATCTGACACAGCCGGAGATTAAGGTACACTCTGACATGCATATGTGTGAACGCTGGGCATGGAGAACCAGCATTAAAGGCAAAGCCAACAAAAACAGCAACACTGTGTTCAGATCAGTTCTCATTCATCTGTTCTTCAGTGATCCTTTTACTCAAACAAGATTTATATACGAAGTACAGATTGCTTGTTGTCTTTTTTCATATAAAGATTTCATGGAAAGTAATACATTTCTGTGGACTTTCTGTACAAATAAGAGTTACAAAAAAAAGCACTCGTTTGTGATTAATTGACAGCTTTGATCGTGTGATGTGCATCATTTTTACTCAATGCATTTAACACAGTCTCCCTCTCTCTTTCACACCACTTTATCAAATCAATGCTTCAGCTATGAGAGCCTGATTCATCCCAAGTACAGATGAAATGGTTTTCTGTTCTTAGAAGCCCTCTCGGCTGTAGCAGAAAGAGCAGAAATACACTAAATTGAAGTTTAAATTCCCAGAAAATAGATTTTGCCAACGCAGGATACTTGTCAAGTGAGATTATTCAGCATAGCTAAATTTCACGCTTCCACTGCATCTGCGAATACAATGATAAAACTTCAGCAAGTTTGCCTTCTAAAACGGTTGCATATATTATGAACTTTTTTGATTTCTGGACATTCTGTACGATGTTCACAAACTGCTTTATTCCTTCAGTTTTATGGCTCTTGACTGTCCCCAGACTCCGTTTCGGAAAGTTAAAGGTCATCAAACAAACAATCCTGGTTTAAAATCACTGGGGTGAACAAGCCCTGAAATACGACTCTGTTTCCTTTTGCAGCAGGTAAAAGGCCACACGATCTTACCTGGAAATCTGCAAACACAATTTTACTGAACACTCATTATTTTCTTTCTTTTTTATTGGAAAGAGAGCAAAACATACTGTAAACAGAACACACAAAGAGCAATAGATCAAAAATAAAATAGCAGGAATATGCTTAAAAAGCAAAGATGGTCAGAATTATATTGATAGTATTTAAATAGTATTTAGTATTTAAATAAATTAATGAATGATAAAAGCAATATTCTGTGATGACAGCAAATAGTGATATCAAAAATAATAATAATAGTAATAATAATAATAATAATGTAATGACAATAGTAAGAATGGGGAAAAATACACATATCCAACACATCAATCCTGGCTTTAGTGTCAGCAAACATTTTTTTTTTCCACTCGTTACAACCAAGGTTTGCAGAAGAGCATCTCTGAATGCACAACATGTCAAACCTTGAGGCGGATGGGCTACAGCAGCAGAAGACCACATTGGGTGCCACTTCTGTCAGCTAAGAGGCTACAATTTGCACAAGCTGAACATGGCAATGAGTTCACTGTACTCAAATCTGATGACTGTACTGCCTCCACAGTCACCAGATCGCAATCCAATAGAGCACCTTTGGGATGTGGTGGAACGGAAGATTCACATCATGGATGTGCAGCTGACAAATCTGGACCAAAGTCTCTGAGGAATATTTACAGTAGCACAAAGGACTAAAAAGGCGAGGCAGAGGCGCAGTAGGTAGTGCTGTCGCCTCACAGAAAGAAGGTCACTGGTTCGAACCTCGGCTCAGTTGGCGTTTCTGTGTGGAGTTTGCATGTTCTCCCTGCCTTCGCGTGGGTTACCTCCGGGTGCTTCGTTTTTCCCCACAGTCCAAAGACATGGGGTACAGGTGAATTGGGTAGGCTAAATTGTCCGTAGTGTATGAGTGTGTGCGTGAATGTGTGTGTGGATATTTCCCAGAGATTCAATTCAATTTAATTTAGCTTTATTTGTATAGCACTTATACAATGTAGATTGTTTCAAAGCAGCTTCACATAAATGGTCATAGTAACTGGATCAGGGTAGTTCAGATTTTAGTGTTTCAGTTCAGTTCAGTTTAGCTCAGTTCAGTGTGGTTTGAAGTCATTACTGAGAGTCCAAACACTGAAGAGCAAATTCATCGATGAGTAGCTTTTCAGATGGGTTGCGGCTGGAAGGGCATCTGCTGCGTAAAAACTTGCTGGATAAGTTGGCGGTTCATTCCGCTGTGGCGACCCCGGATTAATAAAGGGACTAAGCCAACAAGAAAATTAATGAATGAATGAACAAAGGACTAAGGCTGTTCTGGAGGCAAAAGGGGGTCCAACCCGGTACTAGAAACATGTACCTAATCAAAGGGCCAGTGAGTGTGTATTCATAGGTAACAATCAGTATTTTCATGGCCTATCAACAACCTTTTTTGACACAGGTGGCATTTTTATCTGTGTTATTGTTTGTGTTACTTTTGCTTAACATTCATGGAGAGATTCATTCTAAAATTGGACCATGGGCTGTCATTGACTGAGGAACATTTGCGTTTAGTTTTTTTGTGACAGAGTGCGAAACTTTGTATCTGACAGATGTATATGAGAGAGAAAGGCAGAGAATTCATTCCATCTCCTTCAGTTGTCGAATATAAAACCATATCTCGTTTCCCCTGAGTTGCCTCTTGCCGATTCCTCTTCAGTATTCAGCGGACTTAGTGTTCTTCGCAGAAACCTGACTCTCCGAAATTGCTTTTTATTGTGACTTACTTAGGCTGTTAATGTAAGCTATTACTGAGCTCACATGTTACTATAGCAACAAAGCTGATAAAGTGCACTGGGAGACCAAAGTGATAGATTACATGTGCATGCTATGTCATATCCAATAACTCAAACTTACTATACGGCACATTATTCCAGTGGTCTGAGAGAAATCAATAAATGTGGACACAGCCCAACAAGGCATGCTCTCTCTCGCCCCCTCTCCCTCTCTCTCTCTCTCTCTCTCTCTCTCTCTCTCTCTCTCTCTCCTTCTCTCTCTCTCTCCATCAGTGTGTCTAATTGTGTACGACAGTAAGGAAGCCGTAGCAGATCAGGCCATGTTTCTATGATGTCTGTGCGGAGCTACAAGGGGCAGGTGCTGTACAGACACCATTCAGAGAGAGTCTATTCAGCTCCTCTCCTCCGTTTCTCCATTCATGCAGGGCAAAACGCCATCTGCTCCTGTTGTGCCTGGAGCTCTCACAGCTGACCAGAAAAAACCACCCCAACAGCTGTTGCCAAACAAAAGCCAAACAATGGGGGCAGAGAAAGGTTACGCGCAAGTTTGAAAGAGGGTGAGAGGGAGATGGCGAGGGGAGGGCGCAAACGCATTGCTCCGATGAAAGGCGAGTCAGAAACAAATCTTTTACCGATTATGAAGAGGAATGCTCTTTTCACTGGGTGCAGCAGAAACTGTTAAATATGAGATGGTAAATCTTGGCTATTGTTTAGGTGAACTTGGTGGACTCCATTACGCCTGTCGAATGGAGAAAGAGGAAACAGTATTCATGGTTCAGTCTTTTGAAGTGCCTGAATTGTCAGGCTAATGGCAAGTCATGTTACATAGCAATAGAAAAGATTAACTACAAACCATTGACTGTTAATTTTGTGTGTTAATAATAGTTATATTTTTGGAATCAAACATAAAAATCATTATTTTTTTCCATTTAAACCCTAATAACTGACTCTCAATAAAAAAAACAAATAAATATTGGGTCCCACTTTATTTTAAGTGTCCTTAACTACTATGTACTTACATAAAAAAAATAAATACAATGTACTTACTGTGTTTATAATGTATTTGAGAACACGTGGTGCTTTTGAGTTGGGATAGAGGTTGGGTTATGGACAGGTTTGGTGGTATGGGTTGGTTTAAGGGTGGGTTATGGTGTAAGGGGTGGTCAACAGGTATTTACAAATGTAATTACAAAAGTTAATTACAGATGTAATTACATACATGTATTTAATCAAGCATAAGTACACAGTAAATACATGTATTTACACAATTAGTACATTGTAACAAACTATTAATTACATTGTAACAAACCTGTGTAAGTACATATTAGTTAAGGCCACTTAATATAAAGTGGGACCAAATATTGTATTATTAATATCATCATCATCATCATCATCATCATCATTATTATTATTATTATTATTATTATTATTATTATTATTGTTGTTGTTGTTGTTGTTTTTGTTATTGTTTTTGTTGTTGTTATTTTTAATAATAATAATAATAATAATAATAATAATAATGTTGTTAATAACAATAATAATAATAATAATAATAATAATAATAATAATATTAATAATAATATTAATAATAATAATATATTATTATAATTATTATTATTATTATTATTATTATTATTATTGCTCTTAATATTATTACTACTGCTAGGACTACTACTACTAATATTAATAATAATAATAATAATAATAATATTTTTTGAAGCAAACTTGAAATCCATTCAGTTATTCATTGGAACATTAACAACCAGCTCTTAATAATTATTATAATAAATATAAATATAATAAATATAATAAATATTATTATTATTATTATTATTATTATTAATATTATTATTATTATTATTATTATTATTATTATTATTATTATTATTATTATTATTATTATTATTATTATAACAGCACTAGATTCGTTCCTAACTCACACAGTGAGTGGTGTCTATGGACATGTGCCCGTAAATAAATTATCGGCTGTTATGAATCTGCCCACATCCAAAATTGCATTTTATTCTCTAGTATATAGTGGCCAAAAACAGTGTATGAAAAGTGTAGTATGTTCATAATCTCTGTATTCATAAAACAGGACTGTGCATATTGAAGACCTGTGCATAAATAGTTCAAAAGTCAGTGGACTCAAATCTACTGTATGAATTTGTAACTTTTTTTCTTTTCTCTCTATTCTTTTAATTTTCTTGCACAATCAGCCTGCACAATTTCCAGTAGGGAAAACCATATGCATTATACTAAAAGCTCCCTGTATGCATTTATTGCATGCACCATGCAAAACACAATGTGTTAAAAGTACAGTTGAAGTCAGAATGTTTTTTAGCCCCCCTGAATTATTAGCCCCCCTGTTTATTTCCCCCCCAATTTCTGTTTAACGGTGAAAAGATTTTTCTCAACACATTTCTAAATATAATAGTTTTAACAAATTTCTAATAACTGATTTATTTTATCTTTGCCAAGATGACAGTACAAAATATTTGAATTGATGTTTTTCAAAATATTTAATAGTATTTAGCTTAAAGTGACATTTAAAGACTTAACTAGGTTAATTAGGTTAACTAGGCAGGTTATGGGTAATTAGGAAAGTTATTGTATAACGATGGTTTGTTCTGTAGACTATCGAAAAAATAAATAGCTTAAAGGGGCTAATAATTTTTACCTAAAAATGTTTTTTGTTTAATTAACATTATTAAAAACTGCTTTTATTGCAGCCAAAATAAACCAAATTAGACTTTCTCCAGAAGAAAAAATATTATCAGACATACTGTAAACATTTCACTGCTCTGTTAAACATCATTTGGGAAATATAAAAAAGGGGTGGAGGCTAATATTTCTGACTTCAATTGTGCATAACTAAAGCAACAACAAAATTCTAATTATTGTAATAAACCTATACAATGAACGTTGATGAATGTCAGTAAAGTGGCGCAACTGACTCTGGCTTGTCACAAAATAAATAATAACATGATGAAAAAATAATAAAAATAATAAAATGATAAAAACAATATGTCTAGATCACATTTTCAGCAAAGTAGGATTTTAGCAGTATGCTCAAGCACTTTGCTATTTCAGGTGCAGCCATGCTGTAGCATTTCATGTGAAACAAGGTTAAGACTAGAGAGATTATTACTAAATGTGTTCTTCATTCACACCAGCATATCATAGTGGGGATGGGTGATAATAATAGAGTGCTGCAGTCGTGTGTTGTCAAAACCCAGAAAATTAATTTGCCGCTTGTGTCCCTGAGATTTTACTAGATTTTTTTAATGACAATGTTTTCCCCCAAAATAAGTAAAACCTTACCATAGCTTGACAATAATTGAAACACTTACACCCAAACATTTATATGCACTTACTTATTAAAAAGATATAAAAATAATCTCATTTAAAACTCATTTAAAATAGTTTCAGTGTGGGTGTAAATTTATTTGTAGAGCAAAACGTCCAAGTGTTGTTATAATCAAAACAGAGCTCATGTTGAGGAATCTTTACTCTTTTAAAGAAAATATGGGCAGAAAAGAAGAAATAAATTTTCTGACTGACTCATGGTTTTGATAAATATTAATACATTGGATTAATATTAATTTAAATGCATTTTTTTTGTTCTTAATATGGATCTATATTTCATCCATAAATATTCACCTTGGGTGGTCGGTGGCACAGTGGGCAGTGTTGTTACCTCACAGCAGGAAGGTCGCTGGTTCGAGCCTCGACTGGATCAGTTGGCATTTCTGTGTGCATG